>NW_021218083.1:0-766 GCF_002162155.2 Triticum dicoccoides
AGATTTTACAGTTTTTCGTAGTTTAGATCGAGTCTGTTCTTCATACCTACAGTCCACGAAAAAGCCACACACAAAAAAAAATTAGGGTTAGTTCATCATATCCGAACCAATCTGAGCCTTTGCATAATCTTTTTAGGGTTTTGCTTTGTTGAATTTGCGGTTGCATCGTCGGTCTAGTTGCTGGTCTTAGAGTCTAGTCTTTTAGAGTTTCGAGTTCTGGTCATAAGTTGTCACGCCGCCGCCGCACCATCATCATCGCCCCTGCCATCTACCACCACCGCTCCGAATTCGTATCCATATACCACCACCAATCCGTGCCCATATACCACCACCGATCCATATCCATATACTACCACCGCTACCACCACCGCTGCCATATACCACCACCATATATCCACCACCAATCCGAGTTCCTTGCTTATTAGATTTGTTTTCGGGATCCATCTAGATTCCGATTCGTGTTTCCTTGCCGAAGTAGGTTTCGGAAAAAAAAACAAAAAGAGTCGGGTAGCCACGCTCCGTTTAGGCCCAAAATTTTTCGAAAACGCATTTTTCGAAAAAATTTCTGGCTATCCTATTTTTAGGTGTTTCTGAGTGTTTTGAGACAGGTGCCATTATAGGAAGTTTTTTTTGACCCGTTTCCAGTTTTTGGGTCCGGGCAGTCAAAAAAAAAATTGGTCAAAAAAATTTCGTGCCCATCCTGTCAGTTTGAGTTAAGAAGAGTTTTGAGACACTCGCCATTATAGTGATTTTTCGCAAAAAAAAA
>NW_021218084.1:0-1000 GCF_002162155.2 Triticum dicoccoides
TACCGACGACGGCGAGCTCGTGAGCGGCGGCCGGAGTTCGGCCAACGGCGGGTTAGGCGATGCAGGGCGCTAGGGGAGGCGTTGGTGCGTGCTACGTGCTCCTGGTGAGGTGTGGAGCACGATGGTGTGCCCGGCTTCGAGCCACAGTGGCTCTGGCCACGACGGCGACGAGGCACGGCGGCGGCGAGCTTCGGCCGTGGTGGAAGATGGAGCTAGGGGACGAAATCAGGTGCGGGGAGTGAGGGGAAGAGAAGAGGAGCTCACGGGGAGTCGGACGAGACGCTGAGTGGGCTCGGGGACGCCTCTGCAACGGCGAATTGACGACGGCGATCTCCGGGCACCGGAGATGAAGACGACGACGCTCTGGTCGACTGCGGCCTCCTCTGGTCGCGTGCGTCACGTTTGTAGCTCCACGGGGTCAGGGCGGAGCTCAGGGATGCATAGAGGGAGCGAGGGGGTGGCTGGTGGCCGCGGCGAACGGCGTCGGTGGCGACGGGCTCCGCTCGGGCAGAGAGGGAGAGGGAGCAGAGGGGGATAGGGACGGAGGGAGAGACGCGGGAGAGTGAGGGAGGGTCGAGGGAGCCGCGTGGCGTCTCCAGGGAGTAGCGGAGGCAAGCAGGGAGGCAGGAGGTGGCCTGGGCGTGTGCCCGCGCGCTCCGGCCACGCGCCTGCGCCTACTGGCGCGAGGAGGAAGGCGACAAGGGGGGGGGAGAAGTGGTGGGCTGGGCCGCTGCTGGCTGCACAGTGTTGGGCCAGGTAAGTGGCGCCAGGTAAGTCCTTCTGCTCTCTTTCTTTTACTTTTTTTCTATTTTCTGTAGTTTGTTTTGATTTAGTTTAGCAACTAAATCATTTAAATAAATTCTGTAGATTTTTATGTGGCTTGCTAAAATATATACAAAGCCACTCACAAACTTCCAGAATTATTGGAGTCATATTTAATATATATTAAATATAAATCCAAAGCAAATAGTTATTGGATTAATTCAAATGGCCAAAATAA
>NW_021218085.1:0-1459 GCF_002162155.2 Triticum dicoccoides
TTTTGTAATATTGTATTTCAGAAAATGCCTGTAACGCAGAATTTTATTTTAAAACGAGGCAAAATACTTGCCATTTTCACTAACTAAGGAGAAGAGAGTGCCACGGTTAATTAGTGAAAAATTGAGCGAAAATCATCACAACCTGCCTATCTGGCACAGAAAAAAAGATAGTTCTAAACACACATCAACGCAAACATGTTGATGTTGCACGTGGCGCGATCGTCATCACTTCTCCGTGAGCAAGCGACTCCGAGTTCACTGCAAGCAACCATAGGCAAGGCTCACACCACAGAGGCTGCCAGATGCCACATGAAGATCCAAACCAAGCAATTAGCCACCAAGCCAGTGGCAGTGCAGCTCCGGGTTTAAGAAAGGACCACGCCAAAGAACTATATAGGATTGGCGCCGCAAAAGGATCATTGAGCTGGGTCGTCCGCTGTCTGTCATCCTAACACAGCATTGCAATCTCAAGAATGAAAATAAATATTGTGTGTCATGTTGTTTTTCTTGAAGGTTTATTTTATGGTCATTACATTTCACTTCAGGTTTACAAAATGTTAGTATGCTACATAATGCATGTGTTCACTCCCACGTATTTACTGTTTCTTGGTATTAACTCACAACACATCATTGGCAAAAAGCCTACTTGCACTACCAGAAACTGAAATTTTCCTGTGAGTTGGATAATTTTCCTGTCGGTCCCGCACTAGCCCACAGTAAAATTTGTTATCCCTGTCGTTCCTCAGCCCACAGAGAAATAAAAACGTTGGCCCGGCCCACCCGCCAAAATCACTACCGCACATCGCAAAATACCTAGGCCCGCCTCGAAGCATCCTTTCCGCGACGCTCCTGCTGAAATAAACCCTAGCCGCCAAATCCCTCCCAAATCCACCCTACTTCCTGCGCCCCTAAATCCCTCGCCGATCGCCGGCCGCCGGCCGCCGACGGCCGTCCCTCCCCGCGCACTGCGCTTCGAGGTCACCCGAGCACCTCAACTGGCTCCCTCTGATCTGTACGTGTTGCTCCTCTTGGCCACTCTGCCTCCGCCACCTACCACCACCATGGCTCCTCTGCTATTTGGTTGCTCCTCTTTTAGCCTGTATGCTAGCCAGCCATCACACATAAAGACAGTTAATGATGTTGAGTAGCCATTTACAAACTGATTTATTTTGAAATGTTTGAATGGAAACAAGGAACACAAAACTCAGCAAGTGGTCTGATGTTGAATGTAATGCTGTTTCAGCATAAGTGTTAATTTTCTTTGTATTTCCTCGGGATTTTACTGTCTTACTATCCAGCACCTAATAATTCCATCTATGATTTGTCTGTCCTTACCTTCTGATTTCATACTCCAGCATTTCGGGAGCACTGAGCACTTGCATTGCAAATAGAAGGAACATCATCTGGGAGGTTGGCAACAAGAAGCTGAGGTTATCACTCGCCTTGCTTTAGTAGTTGT
>NW_021218086.1:0-1013 GCF_002162155.2 Triticum dicoccoides
TAGATGCCTACTCCGGGTACCACCAGATCCGTCTGTATGGACCCGACGAGGTAAAAACAGCTTTCATCACTCCATTCGGGTGCTTCTGCTATATCACCATGCCATTCGGCCTCAAGAATGCCGGAGCCACATTTATGCGAATGATTCAGAAGTGTCTACTCACTCAAATCAGTCGGAATGTGGAAGCATATATGGATGATATTGTTGTCAAGTCACGAAAAGGTTCCGACCTGCTCGCTGATCTCGCCGAAACATTTGCCAACCTCAGAAGATATGATATCAAGCTCAATCCATCAAAGTGCACATTTGGAGTTCCTGGTGGCAAGTTACTCGGTTTTCTCGTTTCCGAACGGGGAATTGACGCTAACCCAGAGAAGATTGGCACTATTCTCCGAATGAAACGCCCTGTGCGAGTGCACGATGTCCAGAAGCTTACTGGATGCTTGGCCGCATTAAGTCGATTCATCTCACGACTCGGTGAAAAGGCATAACCTCTTTACCGACTGATGAAGAAGACAGACAAGTTCGAGTGGACTCCAGAAGCTGATGCAGCGTTTGCCGAGCTAAAAGCTCTGCTCTCCACCCAGCCGGTGCTTGCTGCTCCAATCAGCAAAGAGCCTCTGTTGCTCTATATCGCAGCCACATGACAAGTCGTCAGTACTGTGCTTACGGTCGAGCGGGAAGAAGAAGGAAAAGCTCTCAAAGTTCAGCGCCCAGTGTATTATTTGTCTGAAGTCTTGACTCCATCCAAGCAGAGATATCCTCATTATCAGAAGCTTGTGTATGGAATATACATGACCACAAAGAAGGTTGCTCATTATTTTTCTGATCATTCCATCACAGTCGTCAGCGACGCTCCACTATCAGAGATTTTGCACAACAGAGATGCAACTGGTCGAGTGGCCAAATGGGCGATTGAACTTCTTCCCCTTGATATCAAGTTTGAGGCAAAGAAAGCCATTAAGTCCCAGGCAATAGCAGATTTCCTCGCCGAGTGGATTGAACAACAGCAG
>NW_021218087.1:0-1007 GCF_002162155.2 Triticum dicoccoides
GACTTTTAATATGTTTCAAAGATTCATGATCAGAATGTATAACAAATTCTTTGGGCCATAAATAATGTTGCCATGTTTCTAAAGTCCGAACAAGAGCATATAATTCTTTATCATAAGTAGAATAATTCAGACTAGGCCCACTCAATTTTTCAGAAAAGTATGCAACAGGTTTGCCATCTTGTAATAACACACCGCCTAATCCAATTCCACTAGCATCACATTCAAGCTCAAAAGTCTTATTAAAATCAGGAAGTTGGAGTAAAGGAGCATGTGTCAACTTATCTTTCAATATCGAGAAGGCTTCTTCCTGTGCGGTACCCCAAAGAAAAGGCACATCTTTCTTTGTAAGCTCATTGAGAGGTGCAGCAATGGTGCTGAAATCTCTCACAAAACGCCTATAGAATCCAGCGAGGCCAAGAAAACTCCTCACTTGTGTGACTGTTTTGGGCTGCGGCCAACTCTCAATAGCTTCAATCTTGGCTTTATCAACTTCAATTCCCTTTGGAGTAACAACATAGCCAAGAAAAGATACTCGGTCGGTGCAAAAGGTGCACTTCCCAAGGTTACCAAACAAACGTGCATCACGTAGAGCAATAAAAACAACACATAAATGTTCCAAATGTTCTTCCAAAGATCTGCTATAAATCAATATGTCATCAAAGTAAACTACCACAAATCGTCCAATGAAAGCACGTAAAACTTCGTTCATTAATCTCATGAAAGTACTAGGTGCATTAGTTAACCCAAAAGGCATGACTAACCACTCATATAATCCAAACTTAGTTTTAAATGCTGTTTTCCATTCATCTCCCAATTTCATACGAATTTGATGGTATCCACTATGCAAATCAACTTTGGAGAATATTGTAGAGCCACTCAATTCATCAAGCATATCATCGAGCCTAGGAATAGGATGACGATAATGAATAGTAATATTATTAATGCCTCTACAATCAACACACATACGTGATGTACCATCCTTTTTCGGCACTAGAATAATAGGAACA
>NW_021218088.1:0-1352 GCF_002162155.2 Triticum dicoccoides
GTTGTAGAGATGATATGCTCCATTGTGGAGAACTCTGGTGACGATGAAGGGACCCTCCCAAGTAGGAGCGAGTTTGTGAGGTTTCTGTTGATCCACTCGGAGGACCAAGTCTCCTTCCTGGAAGGCTCGACTCTTCACATTTCTGGCATGGAACCGACGCAAGTCTTGCTGGTAGATAGTCGAACGGATCAGGGCCATCTCCCTTTCCTCCTCCAGGAGGTCGACTGCATCTTGCCGGGCTTGTTCCGCTTCTGCTTCAGAGTATAATTCGACTCGAGGCGCATTGTGAAGCAGGTCACTCGGCAGAACCGCTTCGGCTCCATAGACCAAAAAGAATGGAGTTCTCCCAGTCGACCGGCTAGGTGTGGTCCTCAATCCCCAAAGAACTGATGGTAGTTCGTCGACCCAAGCTCCTGCTGCATGCTTGAGGTCACGCATCAGCCGAGGTTCCAGTCCTTTGAGAATGAGACCATTCGCTCTTTCTGCTTGCCCATTCGACTGGGGGTGAGCAACTGAAGCATAGTCGACTCATGTGCCTTTGAGGCGCAGAAGGCTTTGAACTTGTCGTTATCAAAGTTTGACCCATTGTCCGTGATGATGCTATGCGCAACTCCATATCTGAATTCAATTCTCTGACGAAACTGATAGCAGTGCACGCATCAAGGTTCTTGATGGGCTTGGCTTCGATCCATTTGGTGAACTTGTCGACTGCTACTAGCAAGTGGGTGAAGCCGCTTCTGCCAGTTCTCAGCGGTCCAATCATGTCCAACCCCCAGACAGCGAAGGGCCAGACGAGTGGAATGGTCTTCAAGGCTAAGGCGGGCTTGTGCGACATGTTGGAATAAAACTGACACCCTTCACACTTGTCGAATATCTCTTCTGCCATTTCATTTGCCTTCGGCCAGTAAAATCCCGCTCGGTATGCTTTAGCCACAATGGTCCGAGAGGACGCATGGTGACCACAGGTTCCCGAGTGGATATCTTCAAGAATTATCTGACCCTCTTATGGCGTGATGCACTTCTGGCCGACTCCAGTCGCGCTTTCTCTGTATAGCTGTCCCTTGATCACTGTAAAGGCCTTGGATCGACGGACGATCTGTCGAGCCTCTTCTTCATCTTCTGGGAGTTCTTTCCTCGGAATATATGCAATGTACGACACTGTCCAGTCGGGAGTGATGACCACAACTTCCATAATTAGGTCGACCACGGCTGGGACCTCAACTTCAGTCGGATCATCGGCACTCTTTGACTGCGGGGCTTCTTCTATGAAAGGATCCTCCTGCACTGACGGTGCACGAATATGCTCCAAAAACCCATCACTGGGAATGGCTTCCCTCTTGGACCCTATTTTC
>NW_021218089.1:0-2236 GCF_002162155.2 Triticum dicoccoides
TTGCAAAATTGGACCAAATAAATTTTATAAAATACTAGGACATATTTAATGCACAATTGACAAAATGGTTGGGTGTCAAAAGTTTTGATCCACCTCTAGTGAAAAAGACAAATTTCTGACGATTCAGCTGGAAGCGGGTCAAATTTGAACTGCAGCTGCCTCATAGTTTGCTATTTATTTTTCAAAAATCATTTCTACGTACATAAGTATCTATTTAATCAGAGAAACACCAAAAAAATTCCAAGATTCAACCACTAGCTAGGAACGGTCATTCCCGCCGTTTTGACCGCATTTTGAAACGGTTATAAAAAATTCAAAAAAAATCAAAAAATTGGGAAACCTTCGCATTGTGTCATCATATGTGGCCAAGTTCCTAGGAAAAATAACAAACTTGTAATACGGCAATTATTTTAAAAAAGTGTTCTCAGAAACGAGCTATCATGTGTGGAGATCAATGGCTTTCAAGCCAAATGATTAATCTTATGGCCACATTCATGGCATAGTTTGTTCAAATGATCTCATATTGTGCACAAGGGTGCATATTGGAATGGCAAACAATGTTGCCTAAGGAAGTTTTCATTTTCGTTGGACGAAAAAACTATTTTCCATTTTTCGAGTGCTCGAAAGGAGGTTTTTTTGTGAAGGAACTACCAAATAATTGTTGCAAAAATGGACCGAATCATTTTTATAAAATAATAGGCCATATTTAATGCACAATTGACAAAATGGTTGGGTGTAAAAAAATTTGATCCACCTCTTGTGAAAAAGACAAATTTCCGCCGATTCAGATGGAAGCGGGTCAAATTTGAACTGCAACTGCCTCATAGTTTGCTATTTATTTTTTCCAAAAATCATTTCTAGTTACATAAGGACCTATTTAATCATAAATACATGGTTTGGTGGCGATACGTTGAGGTTTGGGCGGTGGCCGAGGGCCTCAACTCTAGAGCGCGTAAACTCGCATGCCCGTCGCGTGGTCACCGCATGACCGTAATGTTGCCATGTGTTCTGGGCGGCTTAGGCATGTCTAGTGGGTTGGGCACTCCCCAGGTTGGTTCTAGGAAGAAAATTACAACATAAGATTCTCACGAGAAGACCGATCGATGCTCAAACATGAATTAGCAGCCAAGTGTTTGATTAGCGGTACGGGAAATGCACATGGCCAATGGGCGTGACTTTTGGCTAAGGATGATCATCTACTAAGGAGAATGTCTTCACAAATTTTGAGCTCAAAAGGAGGATCCTAGGTGGTACTTGCTTTGCAAAGTACCACGCTAGACAAAAATATGAATGTTGAAGCTGGGCTCAAAATAATGAATGGATTGAGCTGAAATTTTGTGGAGGATGGTTATTTGGGCATAGGAAAGCATTGTAGAAAATTGATACCATTTGGACATGCCAAAGTAGTACTTCCTTCACTATGCTCTTCTATGGACAGAAACTTGGGAAAACTAGTGAGAGAGATTGGATGAATGAAATGAGCTCAAAATTGGTGTAGGTAAGTTACTTAGGTATGGTCATGCGCTGGTCAATTTTCAGATCATTTGGGTAAGCCTAGCTAGTACTTACTTCACAAAGCTTCTCTCGAGGTAGAAACTTTGGAAATTTCCCGA
The DNA here is from genome assembly GCF_002162155.2 of Triticum dicoccoides. Lineage (NCBI taxonomy): Eukaryota > Viridiplantae > Streptophyta > Magnoliopsida > Poales > Poaceae > Triticum > Triticum dicoccoides. Next base: position 1,614 of record NW_021218089.1, read on the forward strand.
GAAAGATTTACTAGGAAAATTGAGCTGAATATTATCATGTGGCAATGATTTGGGTATGGAAGAGTGCCCGAAAAGTTTGAGGGTAATAGGAGGGGTCTATATAACACTTACTTTGCAATGTGCCAATTTGGCCATAAAATATAAATTGAACCTGGGCTCACATAGATGATTTGACTGAGCTGCAATTTGGAGGAGGGTGATAATTTGGGCATATGAAGAAACTGTATAAATTTCATGTCATTTAGAGATATAAAAAAGGTACTTCACAATGCTTCTAGGTGGACAAAAACTTTGGAAATTTGCCGAGGAAGATTTGCTAGGCAAATGGAGCTAAATTTTGTCATGCAGTAATGATTTGGATAGGAAAGAGTGCCCAAAAATTCATAGGGCAATCAAGAATATATAAATAGCACTTCCTTCATAAAGTGTTGTTGTGAACATAATAGGAAAATGAATATTGTTGAATTAGTTTTGAACTAGGCAAGGAAGGATTTTTACATATTTGATGAAGATATGCCCCAAAGAATTTATGAGATTTTTTTGGGAATTTTGGGAATGATAGAAATATAGGTTGCTTCACAACCTAGGGCAAAAACTGCCACATGGACATGACACATAGGCAA
>NW_021218090.1:0-1026 GCF_002162155.2 Triticum dicoccoides
GGGGATAGCTAGTCTTATCGAAGACTACGCTTCTGGTCACCTTCGTCTTGCAACAGGCAGAAGAGGGTAGGTCGAAGTCCTCCAAGTAGCATCTCCAAGTAACATCTCATAGCATAATCCTACCCGGCGATCCCCTCCTCATATCCCTGAGGTAGAGCGACCACCGGTTGTATCTGGCACTTGGAAGGGTGTGTTTTATTAAGTATCCGGTTCTAGTTGTCATAAGGTCAAGGTACAACTCCAAGTCGTCCTGTTACCGAAGATCACGGCTATTCGAATAGATTAACTTCCCTGCAGGGGTGCACCACATAACCCAACACGCTCGATCCCATTTGGCCGGACACACTTTCCTGGGTCATGCCCGGCCGCGGAAGATCAACACGTCACAGCCCCACCTAGGCAAAACAGAGAGGCCAGCACGCCGGTCTAAACCTAAGCGCACAGGGGTCTGGGCCCATCGCCCTGAGCACACCTGCACGTTGCGTGGGCGGCCGAAAGCAGACCTAGCCTAGTGGCGTTCCAGTCCAATCCGGCGCGCGCCGCTCCGTCGCTGACGTCTGAAGTGCTTCGGCTGATACCACGACGTCGGGATACCCATAACTACTCCCACGTAGATGGTTAGTGCGTATAGGCTCGTAGCCGACTCAGATCAAATACCAAGATCTCGTTAAGCGTGTTAAGTATCCGCGAATGCCGAACAAGGCCAGGCCCACCTGTCTCCTAGGTGGTCTCAACCTGCCCTGTCGCTCCGCCACAAAGTAACAGTCGAGGGCCGTCGGGAACCCAGGCCCACCTCTACCGGGATGGAGCCACCTGTCCTTTCAGCCCCCTCGTCAGAATCACTTGCGGGTACTCAATGAGCTGACCCGACTTTAGTCACCATCTGTATAGTATGTATGTATGTATAGTATATACCCGTGATCATCTCCCAAGTGATCACGGCCCGATAGTATAGCAAGGCAGACTGACAAGAATGTAGGGCCAATGATGATAAACTAGCATCCTATACTAAGCATTTAGGATTGC
>NW_021218091.1:0-726 GCF_002162155.2 Triticum dicoccoides
TGTAAGAGATGAGTTCCCGTCCGAAACCCTGATACTCCGAAAGAGTTTGTCCAGTTTGTACACGAAGTGTGTCCAGTTTTTGCCGTGACCCTCTCTACTCTTTTGCACATGCTATGTGGGTGAAATGATGATACCATGCCAAGTTTCAACATTTTCAGAATTCATTTCGTAGTGATTTTCAATTTCACGGTCATTTAGCTCTCTAAACAATGAGGTAAATGACCGAAAAACAACAAATGATGTCAGAACATGTTGGAAATTGATGACGTCGCTTGGAATGCTGCATACTGAACACAAAAGAAGTACGGAGTTTAAATAAGTTTAAAAAACATTGAAGTGCCCGTGTAAGAGATGAGTTCTCGTTCGAAACCCTGATACTCCGAAAGGGTTTGTCCAGTTTGTACATGAAGTGCGTCCAGTTTTTGCTGTGACCCTCTCTACTCTTTCGCACATGCAATGAGGGTGAAATGATGATACCATGCCAAGTTTCAACATTTTAAGAATTCATTTTGTAGTGATTTTCAATTTCACGGTCATTTAGCTCTCTAAACAATTAGGTAAATGACCGAAAAACAACAAATGATGTCAGAACATGTTGGGAATTGATGAGGTCGCTTTGAATGCTGCATACTGAACACGAAAGAAGTCCGAAGTTCAAATAAGTTTAAAAAACATTGAAGTGCCCGTGTAACAGATGAATTCTCGTCCGAAACCCTGATCCTCTCT
>NW_021218092.1:0-1985 GCF_002162155.2 Triticum dicoccoides
AAAAAAAAAAATTGGTCGAAAAAATTTCGTGCCCATCCTGTCAGTTTGACCTAGGAAGAGTTTTGAGACACTCGCCATTATAGTGATTTTTGGCAAAAAAAAAGCAGCGCAAAAAAAAAGAGCGCAAAAAAAAGAGCGAAAAAAAATTCAGAGTGTGCTTTTCCCTTGTTTACGTGCCGCGCCGTGATTTTGTTGGTGTTCTAGGCTCGCGTCTCTAGCACAGTCTAGCCTAGGACCAGCACAGTACCGTCGTTGAGCGTTTATTCAACTTTGCATCTCTGAATTGATTATTGCTGACCCTTTTTGCTACCATATTATAAGCCTTCCCAGCTCCACATACATCTACGTCGTGCGTTTGACTCTCCCTGGTAATCGCTCTATCCAAGCTTTGAGAGTTTTGACTACAACGGTTGCCGATCACCGCCTGCTGCTGGGTAAGAACTGGTAAGAATTTGAGATTTGCTTGACGGATTTGTGATACACCACCACCACTTCTTAGTAGTCTGTAGGATCATATGTGTGTTTCTATTGCTGCTAACCATGCCAGGATCACAAGCCGACGAGATTGACTGGGAGAACTTATCGAACAAGGAGCTTCATGATAAGTATCAACAAATGATGACTCAACAGGTGCAAGATGTGCTGAACAATTTTGAAGAGGCCATGGAGAAGATTACTGGCCTTGAGAAGACGTTCGAAACAAAGCTCGATAACAGATTTAATGAACTGCTTGCGCGTCTTCCACCACCGGCTGCACCTGTCGCACCTGTGCAACAACAACAACTACGCCCCCTTCCGAATCAGTATGAACGAGCACAGCGTGTTCCTATTGAGCTAGGACAACATTCTGGTGCCGCTGCTACTGCTGTTGGTGCTTCTTTGGCTCCTGCTACTGCTGCTGCTGGTACCCAGGAGGATGATGATTATGTGGGAGATTATGAGGATGAGGTTGATCAAAATCCGAACTACGTGCAGCCACCAGCACCACCACCACCAGGTCGACCTCAGGTATATATTCGTAATGGTAGGCCCGCACCACCACCTCAGGTACGAGATGATGTCCATATTCCTAAACTGAAATAGAATATTCCACCATTTGAGGGTAGATATGTTCCTGATATATATCTTACTTGGGAGTTAGAAACTGAACAACGATTTACATGTTTACAATATCCTAAGGAGAGACGAGTTGCTGCTGCTGTTTGTGCTTTCACTAGTTTTGCATGTGTATGGTGGTCTGAACATTGTAGATTATATCATATTCCAACTACTTGGGCTGCTTTGAAAACTGCTATGCGTACGCGTTGGGTTCCACCATATTATCAACGTGAATTGCTTCAAAAATTGCAGCGTTTAAGACAAGGAAAAAATTCTGTAGAAGAATATTATCAGGAATTACAAACTGGCATGATTAGATGTGGTATTGTTGAGGAGAATGAAGCTATGCTTGCACGTTTTCTGGGTGGATTAAATAGAGAGATTCAGACCATTCTAGACTATAAGGAGTATACTAATATCACTCGTTTATTCCATCTTGCTTGTAAAGCTGAACGTGAAGTGCAGGATCGACAAGCATTGGGGCGAACTAACTTTTCTGCAGGCCGACATTCATCATGGACACCACGTGCATCTTCTACTTCAACTGCACCAGCACCTCCATCCGGTGCCACCTCCAGCCGTGATACAAGAAAATAGGCACAACCACCATTATCTGCCAAGAGCGCACCTGCGGGGCCTGCACAGCGTTCTTCTTCTTCCATGGCATCAACAGGGCACACAAGTGATATTATTTGTCGTCGTTGTAAGGGAGGAGGTCATTATGCGAGGGAATGCAACTCTCCGCGTGTGATGATTGCTACCGCGGATGGTGGATATGAGTCCGCTAGTGACTATGATGAGGAGACATTGGCTCTTATTACACGTGAAGAACATGGTGGAGATGATTCTGATCATGAGACACAATACATGGCTCCTGAAGACGCTGA
>NW_021218093.1:0-941 GCF_002162155.2 Triticum dicoccoides
CCACATAGCATGTGCGAGAATGTAGAGAGGGTTACGGCAAAAACTGGATACACTTCGTGTACAAAACGGACAATCTCTTTCGAAGTATCAACGTTTCATACGGAAACTCGTCTGTTACAAAGGGATTTCAATTTTTTGAACTTATTTGAACTCTATTGTTTTTCGGTGTTCAAAATGCACCATTCAAACCCGATTGATCAATTTACAACCCTTTCTGACTTCATTTGTTATGTTTCATGCATTTACTGAGTATTTTGAGCTATAAGACCATGAAATTGAAAAGCATTTGAAATGAACTCTGAAAAGGTTCCAAGTTGGCATGGTATCATCATTTCACCCACATAGCATGTGCGAGAAAGTAGAGAGGGTTACGGCAAAAATTGGATACACTTCGTGTACAAAACGGACAATCTCTTTCGAAGTATCTGGGTTTCGTACAGAAACTCGTCTGTTACAAATGGATTTCAAGGTTTTTGAACTTATTTGAACTCCATTTGTTTTTCTGTGTTCAAAATGCACCATTCAAAGCCACATCATCAATTTACAACCCTTTGTGACTTCATTTGTTATTTTTCATGCATTTACTGATTATTTTGAGCTTTAACACCATGAAATTGAAAAGCATTTGAAATGAACTCTGAAAAGGTTCCAAGTTGGCATGGTATCATCATTTCACCCACATACCATGTGCGAGAAAGTATAGAGGGTTACGGCAAAAACTGGATACACTTCGTGTACAAAACGGACAATCTATTTCGAAGTATCAGGGTTTCATACGGAAACTGGTCTGTTACAAAGGGATTTCAATTTTTTGAACTTATTTGAACTCCATTGTTTTTCTGTGTTCCAAATGCACCATTTGAAGCCACATCATCAATTTACAACCCTTTCTGACTTCATTTGTTATTTTTCATGCATTTACTGATTATTTTGAGCTATAA
>NW_021218094.1:0-2022 GCF_002162155.2 Triticum dicoccoides
TAAAGCAAAGAATGGAAACGGTAATGGGAGCACTGAAAAGAAGCCCAATCCATTCAACAAAGGACAAGTGAACCACGTTAACGTGGAGGAGGTTGAAGAGCATCCAGACGCGGTTATTGGTAAGTTTTTGGTAAGTCTTTTACCGCCCTTGTTCTTTTGATACTGGTGCATCGCATTCATACATATCGAGGGGGTTCGTGGATAAGTTTAAACTACCAACTCAAACCCTTAGGACCCCTCTGTTAGTGAGTTCACCTGGAGCAGAGTATATGGCTAGTCGATGGTGCGACCAGATACCCTTAACCATTGGTAGCCATGTTTTCCCGCCAGACCTAATAATTTTGGAGCCACAAGGATTGGATGTGATATTAGGCATGGATTGGATGTCAAAGTATGGAGGAAGCATTGACTGTGTTAGTAAATCAATTTGTCTCACCACCCCGGAGGGAAAAAGGATCAAGTATGTATCTAGACATGTGCCTAGGAGTAGCCAAGTAAATACCCTCACGGGAGTTGTTCAAGAGGAAGTGCCTGTAGTGAAGGATTACCCGGATGTTTTTCCAGAGGAGTTACCAGGCATGCCACCAGATCGAGACATCGAGTTTTCGATAGAACTGTTGCCAGGCGGAATGCCCGCAAATGATCTGGAGGAGATTAAGAAGTAGATCAAGGAGTTATTGGAGAAAGGTTACATTCGACGGAGTTCATCACCATGGGGAGCCCCAGTGCTTTTGGTTGAGAAGAAGGATAAGTCTCTAAGAATGGTTGTTGATTATCGTGCGTTGAATGAGGTGACAATCAAGTACAAATACCCACTGCCGATGATTAATGATTTGTTTGACCAGTTGCCAAGGAGCTAAGTGTTTTCAAAGATCGATCTGCGATCAGGATATCACCAGCTGAAGATTCAAGAGAAGAATATACCAAAGATAGCATTCACCACACGGTACGGGTTGTATGAATATACGATCATGTCATTTGGACTGACTAACGCCCCTGCCTATTTCATGAGCATGATGAACAAGGTGTTTATGGAATATTTGGATAAGTTTGTTGTGGTGTTCATTGATGATATAATGGTATACTCAAAGAATGAGGAGGAGCACAAGGAGCATTTATGTTTAGTTCTCGAAAAACTCAAGGAACACCAGTTGTATGCCAAGTTCAGCAAATGTGAGTTTTGGTTGAAGGAAGTCGGATTCCTTGGACATGTTATATCAGGAGAAGGTGTAGCCGTAGATCCCACCAAGGTTCAGTCAGTCACTGAATGGTTGGCACCCACTTCAGTTAGCGAGATCCGCAGTTTTCTTGGACTCGCAGGATACTATCGGAGATTCATCGAGAATTTTTCCAAGATTGCAAAGCCAATGACGGAGTTATTGAAGAAGGATACCAAATTTAAATGGACGGAAGAATGTGAGGCAAGTTTTCATGAGTTGAAGAAATGTTTGAATACAGCCCCAGTTCTGATTCTGCCGGATATACGCAAGGATTTCCAAGTGTATTGCGACGCGTCTCGCCTAGGACTTGGAAGTGTGCTTATGCAGGACGTTGTTTCGTATGCCTCATGATAACTAAAACCGCACGAATTGAATTATGCCATGCATGATTTGGAGTTGGCTGCCGTAGTGCATGCGTTGAAGACTTGGAGACATTACCTTATTGGAAACCGTTGTGATGTGTACACGGACCATGAAAGTTTGAAGTACATTTTTACACAGAAGGAGCTGAACCTTGGGCAGAGGAGATGGTTGGAGCTTATAAAGGATTATGACATGAAGCTTCACTATCATCCAGGCAAGGCCAATGTCGTAGCAGAGACGCTTTGAGTCGGAAGAGTTATGCTAATACCCTAGTGAGCACGGGATTGCCAGAGTTAGCAGAGGAACTCAGGGAACTTCGATTGGAGATTGTTCCTAGAGGTTTTGTTGCAACAATGGAGGTTCAGTCTACATTGTTGGGAAAGATTCGAGAAGCTCAGAAGGATGACAAAGAGATTGCTGAGATAAAGGAGAGAATGGG
>NW_021218095.1:0-1549 GCF_002162155.2 Triticum dicoccoides
TAAAGCAAAGAATGGAAACGGTAATGGGAGCACTGAAAAGAAGCCCAATCCATTCAACAAAGGACAAGTGAACCACGTTAACGTGGAGGAGGTTGAAGAGCATCCAGACGCGGTTATTGGTAAGTTTTTGGTAAGTCTTTTACCGCCCTTGTTCTTTTGATACTGGTGCATCGCATTCATACATATCGAGGGGGTTCGTGGATAAGTTTAAACTACCAACTCAAACCCTTAGGACCCCTCTGTTAGTGAGTTCACCTGGAGCAGAGTATATGGCTAGTCGATGGTGCGACCAGATACCCTTAACCATTGGTAGCCATGTTTTCCCGCCAGACCTAATAATTTTGGAGCCACAAGGATTGGATGTGATATTAGGCATGGATTGGATGTCAAAGTATGGAGGAAGCATTGACTGTGTTAGTAAATCAATTTGTCTCACCACCCCGGAGGGAAAAAGGATCAAGTATGTATCTAGACATGTGCCTAGGAGTAGCCAAGTAAATACCCTCACGGGAGTTGTTCAAGAGGAAGTGCCTGTAGTGAAGGATTACCCGGATGTTTTTCCAGAGGAGTTACCAGGCATGCCACCAGATCGAGACATCGAGTTTTCGATAGAACTGTTGCCAGGCGGAATGCCCGCAAATGATCTGGAGGAGATTAAGAAGTAGATCAAGGAGTTATTGGAGAAAGGTTACATTCGACGGAGTTCATCACCATGGGGAGCCCCAGTGCTTTTGGTTGAGAAGAAGGATAAGTCTCTAAGAATGGTTGTTGATTATCGTGCGTTGAATGAGGTGACGATCAAGTACAAATACCCACTGCCGATGATTAATGATTTGTTTGACCAGTTGCCAAGGAGCTAAGTGTTTTCAAAGATCGATCTGCGATCAGGATATCACCAGCTGAAGATTCGAGAGAAGAATATACCAAAGATAGCATTCACCACACGGTACGGGTTGTATGAATATACGATCATGTCATTTGGACTGACTAACGCCCCTGCCTATTTCATGAGCATGATGAACAAGGTGTTTATGGAATATTTGGATAAGTTTGTTGTGGTGTTCATTGATGATATAATGGTATACTCAAAGAATGAGGAGGAGCACAAGGAGCATTTATGTTTAGTTCTCGAAAAACTCAAGGAACACCAGTTGTATGCCAAGTTCAGCAAATGTGAGTTTTGGTTGAAGGAAGTCGGATTCCTTGGACATGTTATATCAGGAGAAGGTGTAGCCGTAGATCCCACCAAGGTTCAGTCAGTCACTGAATGGTTGGCACCCACTTCAGTTAGCGAGATCCGCAGTTTTCTTGGACTCGCAGGATACTATCGGAGATTCATCGAGAATTTTTCCAAGATTGCAAAGCCAATGACGGAGTTATTGAAGAAGGATACCAAATTTAAATGGACGGAAGAATGTGAGGCAAGTTTTCATGAGTTGAAGAAATGTTTGAATACAGCCCCAGTTCTGATTCTGCCGGATATACGCAAGGATTTCCAAGTGTATTGCGACGCGTCTCGCCTAGGACTTGGAAGTGTGCTTATGCAGGA
>NW_021218096.1:0-941 GCF_002162155.2 Triticum dicoccoides
GGATCCGCGAAATACCGCTGCAGACGAGGAGTGATCGGAAAGTACCACACCACTTTTCGAGGAGCTTTCTTCCTCTTCTTGTATCGAGTGACACCGCACACCGGACATATTGTAGACTCCGCGTGCTCGTCCCGATAAATGATGCAATTGTTCATGCACACATGGTATTTCACGTGCGGTAAATCCAGAGGACACACGATTTTCTTTGCCTCCTCCAAACTGGTCGGGCACTTGTTCCCCTTGGGAAGACGTTCGTGCCAGAATGACATGTTCTCGTCGAAGCATGCGTCGGTCATTTTGTGTTTTACCTTCATCTCCAGAGCCATGAGCGTTACTTTCAGGCGGGTATCCTCGGGCCTGCATCCTTCATACAACGGAGTAACCGCGTCTAACTCAAGTTGATCCATCTTGGCTTTCTCTCGGGCGGCAGCTCTTGCGTTATCCGTCTGCTTGAGAAGCAGCCCTTGAATATGAGGGTCCTGCACCCAGCCCATCGATGGTCAACGTCGTCTGCTCCGCCGGCATCATCATCATGTCCTGCATCTTCTACATGATGACTGTGTACAGCATCACCGTCGTGATCATCTCCTGGGGATTCTTCGTCTTCTCGCCCCCCCGAGCCGCGGTGGTTGTCTTGCTGCCCTTCCTCATTTCTTGCCCGGCCCCCATGAACGACTTCGTAGTCATCATCATCACCTTGCCACCGATAGCCATCCATGAAACCACGCAAGAGCAGGTGGTCCCGCACCTGCCCGGAATCCGGGTCCGCAATAAGGCTATTCAGCTTGCATCTTCGACACGGACATCTTATCTCCGTCTCGTTCTTTTGAAGCATCTCGGCCTTCGCGGACCTCAAAAACCTATTCACGATGCCTTCGGTCATCGTGCGGACCATGGTCGCCTGCGGGGTAGAGCAAAACGATATTTTAGAACCAAGAAAA
>NW_021218097.1:0-1368 GCF_002162155.2 Triticum dicoccoides
GAGTGGACTGTTCGCCCCAGGTGAGTCATGTGCAAAATTCACTAAACGTGCACGATTGTAGCATACGTCTGTTATCTAGTGAACTAGGAGTAGCTAGCTAGATACTCCATGCTAAGTCAATTTGTCGTAGTACCTTAAGTAATGCACATTTACTTAGTGTAGACAAAGACAAGTTTATTACTTCTCACATCACTCACGCGCGTCACGTCATGCATGCACACTAAGCATGTTTTTTAGAGTAACAGGGAGTGCCTTCCCGGTTGCACTGAAAATGAGCCAACAAGTTCACAGAATCTGTCAGGGCCAGAGGCCAAAACATGCAACTAAGAAGAATAAAGCAGAGTTTACTAACTACTACAAGAGAATCTTCAAGTAACACACATGCCGAATATCCACTATGTTCACTATATTCTTCGCTTGACCGGTACACCATTGGATCCAAGATCCGGCCTGCTTTTTAGCTTCCAGCATTCGGATTGTTCGTTAGGAAAATTTGAAACTGTTTAGTGTAGTATATCAATTAATTCATCGTGCTTTGTGGGTCTAGCGGGACCACACTTGCATCCTCATACACCATGCATCTTGCTATGAGCAGCAACTAGCGTGAAGAAATTATGATAAAGTATATGTATGTATTTTTTTACCTCAAAGTATGCATATACATACTAATAAAAAAGCCGTCAACGGATGCAAGATGAAGAAGACTACGGCATCCCCTAGAATTTGATTTTTTTTTTTGTATGGATGTGTTTATAAGGACTTGTTAAAAAATAAGAGACATATATTCTTCTGATATTTTTAGGAGCAACATGTTCGTCATGTTTGCTCGGTTTCCTCTTTCTCTGAGCGCGCGTACGTACGATGTGTGTGTGTGTGTGGGGTAGTGATGTTGACGACAAATATCATGACATCCTGCACACAACACACGGTTTTTGAGTTTGTCCCTGCTGTCCTAGAGCCACACATGTATATGCATATTTTCACAAAAAAAATGTATATGCATATACGTACATTCCAGCATTCTGCTTCCTGTAGCAGTACCACAAATGATGCCGAGTCACGGGCACGTGAACGTCTCGATCTGGCCGGTGGAGGGGGGTTTTGGTTGGTCGAGAGGGGCATGGAAAAGTCTACCGATGGGCGAGTTTTCGACCGGTTGTTGCCTAGCTACCTAGCGATGCACGCACAACAGAACGTACTATGTATGTCCCGCAAAAAAAAACGTACTATGTATGATGGTGCATCTCCACCTTTAAATTTCCCAATATTCATGTGGATCAGACGGTCTTCAACGCGGTACTTTATCCATCTGTTGATCGATCGGGGCCTTCTTTTTCTGCAAACGGAAAGACGAGGGGCTTTCTGAGC
>NW_021218098.1:0-1217 GCF_002162155.2 Triticum dicoccoides
AGTTTTTGCTGTAAGCCTCTCTACTTTCTTGCACATGCTATGTGGGTGAAATGATGATACCATGCCAACTTGGAACCTTATCAGAGTTCATTTCAAATGCTTTTCAATTTCATGGTCTTATAGCTCAAAATAATCAGTAAATGCATGAAAAATAACAAATGAAGTCAGGAAGGGTTGTAAAATGATGATGTGGCTTTGAATGCTGCATTTTTAACACAAAAAAACAAGGTGGTTCAAATAAGTTCAAAAGAAATGAAATCCCTTTGTAACAGACGAGTTTCCGTTTGAAACCCTCATACTTCGAAGGAGATTGTCTGTTTTGTACACGAAGTGCATCCAGTTTTTGCCGTAAGCCTCTCTACTTTCTTGCACATGCTATGTGGGTGAAATGATGATACCATGCCAACTTCGAACCTTTTCAGAGTTCATTTCAATGCTTTTTAATTTCATGGTCTTATAGCTCTAAATAATCAGTAAATGCATGAAAAATAACAAATGAAGTCAGAAAGGGTTGTAAATTGATGATGTGGCTTTGAATGGTGCATTTTGAACACAGAAAAATAAGGGGGTTCAAATAAGTTCAAAAAAATGAAATTCCTTTGTAACAGACGAGTTTCCGTATGAAACCCTGATACTTCGAAGGAGATTGTCTGTTTTGTACATGAAGTGCATCCAGTTTTTGCCGTAAGCCACTCTACTTTCTTGCACATGCTATGTGGGCGAAATGATGATACCATGCCAACTTGGAACCTTATCAGAGTTCATTTCAAATGCTTTTCAATTTCATGGTCTTATAGCTCAAAATAATCAGTAAATGCATGAAAAATAACAGATGAAGTGAGCTAGGGTTGTAAATTGATGATGTGGCTTTGAATGGTGCATTTTGAACACAGAAAAACAAGGGGGTTCAAATAAGTTCAAAAGAAATGAAATCCCTTTGTAACAGACGAGTTTCCGTATGAAACCCTGATACTTTGAAGGAGATTGTTTGTTTTGTACACGAAGTGCATCTAGTTTTTGCTGTAAGCCTCTCTACTTTCTTGCACATGCTATGTGGGTGAAATGATGATACCATGCCAACTTGGAACCTTATCAGAGTTCATTTCAAATGCTTTTCAATTTCATGGTCTTATAGCTCAAAATAATCAGTAAATGCATGAAAAATAACAAATGAAGTCAGGAAGGGTTGTAAAATGATGATGTGGCTTTGAATGTTG
>NW_021218099.1:0-1570 GCF_002162155.2 Triticum dicoccoides
AAGTCTCTAGTCCAGGTTTATCGCCTATTCGGGTTCCATCCATGAGGAGATCCGGCCGGAGTTTCGCTCACAGCCCCAAACGATGTGAACAGGGTTCCGTGACACCAAACGGGCGCCCGGTTTACCCGGCCACGTGCCTACCGCATCACAGCCCACCCCTACGGTCAGCGCTGCGTACGGCCTCCAGCATACTACAAACACCAGAAACTACTTGCAACTCCTGGACAGAGGACAAGGGTGATCAAGAAGCCGAGAGGGTCCATTGGTTTCGGGCCCAATGCGTGGTAGTAGCTGAATCATGGATCACAAACACAGAACTCAGTTCCTGAGGACGGCTGCAATGAGACAACCCACCATGTACTCCTACATGGCCTCTCACCGCTACCTTTACCAAATCGTGTTCACACACTTAGCTCACACATAGTAGGACATGTTCACACGCCTCTGATTCATCCCCGAGGAATCAGTCCTGACTCAACTCTAAGCAGTAGCAGGCATGACAAACAAACATGAATGAGTAGGCACATCAGGGCTCAAACAACTCCTACTCATGCTAGTGGGTTTCATCTAATTACTGTGGAATGACAGGTCATGCAAAGGATAAAGGGGTTCAGCTACCGCAGCAAGTAACAAATATGTCGTTGTTGTCCTAATGCAGTAAAAGAGAGCAGGAGCGAGAGAGTGGGATTTTATCGGAATGAACAAGGGGGGTTTTGCTTGCCTGGCACTTCTGAAGATAACATTGAGTCTTCATCAGTGTCAACGATCACATCATCGGTACACGTCTATCGAGAGGGGACAATTACCGGCAAATACAGAAAAACACGATCAATGCAATGCACAATATGATGCATGATCATGACATGGCAAAATGGATGTGTTTTGGGCTAATGCAACTAGCAACAGATTAAATGAAGTTGGTTTGAATATAGGATTCAAATTCAACTCCATATGTGATTATTCAAATGCCATTTAATTGATTTGTGCTAAACAGCAGCTATAAGTTGTTCTAACATGCATGAAAATGGTACAGATGGATTCCTTGAATTTTTCTGATAATTTTTCATATATAATTTATTTAATTTGGAGTTACGGTTAATTTTCTATGATTTATTGAAGTTTTAGTTATTTTCGGGAATTTCCTGATTATTTTTAAATCCAAAAAAGAATTACTGCGTCAGCATGACTTCACAGTGACGTCAGCAAGTCAACGGCGTTGTCCAGGTCAAATCTGACCTGTGGGCCCCATATGTCAGTGTCACAGGAGTTAATCCCGGTCAAACCCAGCGCTGACTGGGGTTTGACCAGGGGTGGGGCCTACTGTCAGTGGGTCAGTGGCTTAACTAAAAGTAGTTATTAACTTAACCAAAGTTAGCAGGGGCCGGGCCCACCTGTCATGGACCTAGGGGAGGTCAAACCCCTGGTCAGCCGAGGCTAACACGCCGGCGGCTCGTCGCCGGTGAAGCCCGAGACGGCGGAGGGGGTCGGAATTCCTCCTCCGGCGACCAAATGGCCGGCGGAGGGCAGCTACGCGTAGCTGGGAGTCGTCCGCATCCATTTGTGCAAACGG
>NW_021218100.1:0-920 GCF_002162155.2 Triticum dicoccoides
GCGATTTCCATAGTTGTTGAACGCCAGGGTGCATTTCCGTGTTGGTCATCAACACTCACAGTTTTGGCCGATTCTGGCCCACTTCTTGGACTATTACTCACTGTTTTGGGGTCCCGGAGTGATTTCAACGATTAACGAACCCCGTAGTGCGTTTACGTGTCGGTCATCAGCACTCGCGGTTTTGGCCGATTCTGGCCCATTTCATGGACTATTACTCACCGTTTTGGGGTCCCAAAGCGATTTCCATAGTTGTTGAACCCCAATGTGCGTTTCCGTGTCGGTCATCAAGACTCACAGTTTTGGCCGAATCGGGCCGCTTCGTGGACTATTACTCACAGTTTTTGGGTCTCGGAGTGATTTCAACGATTGATGAACCTCGTGGTGCATTTACGTGCTGGTCATCAGCACTCGCGGTTTTCGCTGATTCTTGCCTGTTTCATGGACTATTACTCACCGTTTTGGGGTCCCGAAGCGATTTCCATAATTGTTGAACCCCAAGGTGCGTTTACGTGTCGGTTATCCACACTCACAGTTTTGGCCGATTCTGGCCCGCTTCTTGGACTATTACTCACTGTTTTGGGCTCCTGGAGTGATTTCAACGATTGATAAACCCCGTGGTGCGTTTACGTGTCGGTCATCAACACTCGCGGTTTTGGCTGATTCTGGCCCGTTTCATGATCTATTACTCACAATTTTGGGGTCCCGGAGTGATTTCCATAGTTGTTGACGTTTACGTGTCGGTCATCAACACTCACAGTTTTGGCCGATTCTGGCCCGCTTCTTGGAGTATAACTCACTATTTTGGGGTCCCAGAGTGATTTCAACGATTGACGAACCCCGTGGTGTGTTTACGTGTCGGTCTTCAGCACTCGCGGTTTTGGCCGATTCTGGCCCGTTTCATTCACTATTACTCACCGTTT
>NW_021218101.1:0-774 GCF_002162155.2 Triticum dicoccoides
CCACATAAAGGGCTTTAAAAGAAATGCCACAGTCGGGCGTCTGAGCGACGCCACATAAAGGGCTTTAAAAGAAATGCCACAGTCGGGCGTCTGAGCGACGCCACATAAAGGACTTTAAAAGAAATGCCACAGTCGGGCGTCTGAGCGACGCCACATAAAGGGCTTTAAACTAAATGCCACAGTCGGGCGTCTGAGCGACGCCACATAAAGGGCTTTAAAAGAAATGCCACAGTCGGGCGTCTGAGCAACGCCACATAAAGGGCTTTAAAAGAAACAATCATAATGAATATCCCTGGAGGTAGAACCATCCCAGAGATACTCGATAATAACAATAATATCATGGGTTAGTCAACAATAATAATAATCATCATAGATATCACAAGTCACGAGTAGTAATTCCATTTTCTGGTTAACAGTTTCACCTCCGAAGACCGACACTAAGACCGACACCTGACCCATCCCAGACTGTAATCCTTAACCATGGACACGGCTATTCGAATAGGTTTATTCTCTGCAGAGGGTGTACTCTTTACCCACGAGTAACGGATCTCTTTAGTCCATCGGGACTAATTCCGTCTACGGTCTTTTTGTTGAAAACACACCTAACTTGCACACACCAGCTTATCTCACACGTGTCTGGAATCACCCACGACACCTGTTAAGCAAACTCTAAGTGGGGAGGCTACAACCTCACGTAGCATGGGATCAAATTTATATCGCGCGCTCTAAGGGGTGGCCTCCCCTCTCGGTCCCAACCGGAAACACCCATGCCCC
>NW_021218102.1:0-2055 GCF_002162155.2 Triticum dicoccoides
ACGGCGCCCAAAGAATTAGTCAAGGGGTACTCGCTTCAGCTCGGGTGCATTCTCCGGAGCACCGTGTCGATCAACACCAAGAACCTAAGGCATAAGGACCGAGGGAATTTGCGCAACCTCCTCTTCACAAAGCGGCACGAACGATACAAGTTCCCCGCTGAATTTGTAAACACACGCCTCTCAAGGAATAAAGTGAACAGTGCCGCCCTCACAACGATGAGGACGGCCCTGTCTACTTGGAAAAGCGTGGTGAAGAGAATGATTGACAAAGATGATAGTTATGACAAGATCAAGGCGAAAAATTCTTTGATCAGCGAAGATGACTACAAGGAGTTCAAGATCAAGTGCGAGAGCAGCGCAACCTCCGAATCAAGTCAGTGGGGGAAAGAAATGGGGGAGTTGAACTTAGGGGAACACAAACTCGGTCCCGACGGTTACAGAGTGGCGGAGCCTATATGGGACAAGGAGGACGCGGAGCGTGCCGAGCAAGGCCTACCGCCCCGCTTCAAGAAATACCATGACAAGCAGACCAGGAACTATGTCAGGGCCCGGTACAAGGAGGACCGGGTAAGAAAGGAGCTTACCACGGATCTGAAGACCAGGCTGTTAGAGCTTGTTCTGGCGCAGGAGACTGAAAGCAGTAGCGCGGGGTCGTCTCAGAGCACCCCTTGGGACAGCACTCTAAATAGGGCGTTGAACGTAATGAAAACAAGGATAAGCTCAGTAAGCCGTCGTCAGCTGGTCGTGTGGCTGGCAAAGGCTTGTCCACAAAATGGTCGTCATACTATAACGCTGGTGGGCGAAAGGAGGGAAAGACAAGCTCGGAAAGCCAGTTACGCGAGGTTCAAGAACTCAAGGCACAAGTGGCGCGGATTCCGGAGATTGTCCAAGAGCAAGTGCAACAACAACTGGGATCAACGCTCATAGGCATTATGCCAACATTGATTCATGGGCTGACGACGTGGATTGCGGGCGGCCAACAGGGGCCGCCCCCGATTCCCAGCTTCACGGCCAGCAACTCGCACAACGCGCAGGCGGCACCATTGGTGTCTCCGGCAGAGGCGGTATTGATGTCTCCGACGCCGGCATGGGCATTGGAGCTTAATGCACCCGGGTGTACACCGGCCGGCACCTCGGCAGCAAGCGGCCCCTCGGTCAGTTGCATGCCCGCCATTGGCGGTGCCTAGACATTAGTCGAGCTCGACGCCATCATCACGGTAACTAATTAAGCCTCTCGGCCGAGGACTTCATCTCCTTGCCTTTGACTGCGCATCCCTGATGCGCTACATGTTTTCGCAGGGCGCCGCCGACATTCCGTGCACTCTCCTGCACTTCGTGAACGACGAGTTGGTCGATGTCACCAAGGGCAAAATTGTTCAACCGGGCAACCCCGTGTTCCACGGTAATCCGATGCCACCCACCGTGTATATGGTTCAACTGGTTCGGGTGCTGCCAGGCTGTGACGAGTTGTTACCTCCGATTCGACCCGCCGGGGCCGACGAAGATGATCTGATGACCCTCAGTGCCTGCCTAAGTTGTGCCCTGCTTTGGCTGAAGAGCCAGATTCGTTTGGGGGCGGGGGACACCACCCCAAATGAAACACCGCCAGTCGTGCCGGTGCCAAGCCATGGCAAGACGGCCGCAACGCTACAGGACATGCCGGACATCCCTATGGCATAGGATCTAAACGTGCATATGTCACAGGATCCGGACGACGATGACAACGACGATGGTACATTTACCAATGTCGATAAGTACTTTGCCGAACATGGGTACGGTGACGAATTCTTCGGGCCTCCTTCTCAAGAACCCAACCCTGAAAAAGACGACCACGATCATGCTGGTACCGCGGAGAAACCAAATTGCAACAGGCTTTGTCTAGCATTCAGTTCTCAGGAGACGCCTCCAGCTGCCGCCTTCACTGAGCCTCAGATAGCCGAGGTGCCAACTATTATCAGCCCCAACACACTCAAGAAGGCGGTCTGTGAGCAGAACTTGATCCCATTATAGCAGAAGAAGAAGGGACGGAAAAGAAAGAGTAACAAGGGTGCCAGC
>NW_021218103.1:0-615 GCF_002162155.2 Triticum dicoccoides
ATATCCGAACCAATCTGAGCCTTTGCATAATCTTTTTAGGGTTTTGCTTTGTTGAATTTGCGGTTGCATCGTCGTGTCTAGTTGCTGGTCTTAGAGTCTAGTCTTTTAGAGTTTCGAGTTCTGGTCATAAGTTGTCACGCCGCCGCCGCACCATCATCATCACCCCTGCCATCTACCACCACCGCTTATCCGCCACCGCTTCGAATCCGTATCCATATACCACCACAACTGTCATATACCACCACCGCTGCCATCTACCACCATATATCCACCACCAATCCGAGTTCCTTGCTTATTAGGTTTGTTTTCGGGATCCATCCAGATTCCGATTCGTGTTTCCTTGCCGGAGTAGGTTTCGGAAAAAAAAAAAGAATCGGGTAGCCACGCTCCGTTTAGGCCCAAAATTTTTCGAAAACGCATTTTTCGAAAAATTTTCTGGCTATCCTATTTTTAGGTGTTTCTGAGTGTTTTGAGACAGGTGCCATTATAGGAAGTTTTTTTTGACCCGTTTCCAGTTTTTGGGTCCGGACAGTCAAAAAAAAAAAATTTGGTCAAAAAAATTTCGTGCCCATCCTGTCAGTTTGAGCTAAGAAGAGTTTTGAGACACTCGCCACT
>NW_021218104.1:0-1405 GCF_002162155.2 Triticum dicoccoides
AAAGTATTTTTTTTGAAATGGTTCTTCATCCAACTCTGTAAATGTGCCTAACACATCATTTGCAAGAATCATCATCATCATCAACACATAGCAAATGACTAAACCTAAACATGAAAACACTAACATCATAAAACCATAGGATAGACGACAACCACTAGATCTTCGGCTCGATGGCCAGAACAGAACACGGTATGGCCATAACTCAAAAGCTAGCACCCAGAGAAAACAGAGGAGGAAGGAGAAATCAGGGACTCACCCAAGTAGTTGTAGCTGAAGAGGCAGTCATGTAAGCCCATATCATCCCACCGTGTACAAACTGCTGGACAGTCTCGATGTCGAGCGCCTTTCAGTTGACAAACCAACTTCGACGTGTCCCTTGAGCTTACCAAGTTCCCTCAACCTAAAACGGCCTAGTCAGGTCTCTCTCGAATGGACACAACACAAAATTATAGCATAACAATATTCGACCCATGCATGTACAAAAGTCTGAAGTGTGCATCGCATATATAGTCTACACGGAAATAATGAAAATTTTCAGTAGACAAACTAGACATAGTGCCGAATTGGGGATTAAGTGATTCTATAAACCACGAGGAAATCTAAAACACTTATTTTCCAGGGCTAAATCCACTCAAACGGTTACCATCATCGTAGCCCAAAAAAAAAACTAGAGATTTCCATGTCATGATGGCGAGCACAGAGCTCACCACAACACGATGGTCATGGACACAAAGAGCAGAAGAAAAACAGTGGCACTAGTTATCACAACAGACCATCACCATAGCCTCAAATCCTAGAAATTTCCATGGCCGGCATAGAACCTACCATGGCTCGATGGCCATGGACACACACAGCAGAAGAGAAAGCCTACGAGAGGAAGGGAGTGCCTTATCTTACCTATGCCACCTCTGCAGCTTCATCACAACAACGATCACCTCTGCAAGAGGAAAACTCAAATGAAGAAAGAACTACTTTGGAGAAACAAGTGAGCAAAGTTCCATGGCAGTAAAGAATGTACACATGTGTTCAGGCTAGATAAGCACTATGCACGACACAAGCACTGGAAGCTACTCCACGACATCTATGGTTTAAGCAAATCATGATAAATATTGACCAAACCAAATGAAAAACAATTCTTGTATGTATGTTCTCGAACCCATTCAACAATACAACATCATCCCTCACTATCTAAGAACGGAATAGTACACATAGCACAGCACCAAGGCAACACTACACATGCCCATGCCATGGTGAAAAAAGGCCTAAAAAATCAAACGTCACCTAGTAGACAGTACCAACTAGAAACCAAGATTCTTCCATGATGCATTGTTAGAATAAGCTCTATGGCAAGTTACAACCAGTCAAGCCAATGTATTCCTATATTCACTGCACGCAGCACCAACAC
>NW_021218105.1:0-780 GCF_002162155.2 Triticum dicoccoides
GGAAGTCCTCGTGTTGCATTCCCTTTTTAATTTTTTTCGCGCCGCTTGCAAAACAAAACGCACGTGTAAGTAATATATTTACCGTGTTTTATTATTTTGCACGAGTGCGGTAAGTCATAGCTGGGTGCTCACGATTCACGGGTCCAGCGTCGGCGTTGTGGCGCGGCAAGCGTGCACTGGTGCGGTTGAGAGGGAGGGGTGGAAACCGCGTTAAACTCGTCTCCGTAGTTGAGAGGGAGCGGGCAAAGCAATGTACAATCGTCTTTGTAGTGGAGCTGGGAGGGGCAAGGATAAGGGACGAAGACCGGGGTAACATGTCGGATGCGATCATACCAGCACTAAAGCACCGGATCCCATCAGAACTCCGAGGTTAAGCGTGCTTGGGCGAGAGTAGTACTAAGATGGGTGACCTCCTGGGAAGTCCTCGTGTTGCATTCCCTTTTTAATTTTTTTCGCGCCGCTTGCAAAACAAAACGCACGTGTAAGTAATATATTTACCGTGTTTTATTATTTTGCACTAGTGCGGTAAGTCATAGCTGGGTGCTCACGATTCACGGGTCCAGCGTCGGCGTTGTGGCGCGGCAAGCGTGCACTGGTGCGGTTGAGAGGGATGGGTGGAAACCGCGTTAAACTCGTCTCCGTAGTTGAGAGGGAGCGGCCAAAGCAATGTACAATCGTCTTTGTAGTGGAGCTGGGAGGGGCAAGGATAAGGGACGAAGACCGGGGTAACATGTCGGATGCGATCATACCAGCACTAAAGCACCGGATCCCATCAGAACT
>NW_021218106.1:0-663 GCF_002162155.2 Triticum dicoccoides
GGAGGTGGACTCGGTGGTGGTGGTGGTTTTGGAGGAGGTGGACTCGGTGGTGCTTGATGTCGATGATGATTCCGTGTATGCGGCCGTTGTGCCATGTCTTTCATGTTTCAACTTTTATGATGTTTCATGTCTTGCACTACTCTTATGTTCGTGGACTTTCGCCGGTGATGATCTTTAGATGATGAACTTGACTATGTTTAAATGATGTTGATGAACTGTCATATTTCATATTATTCTGTTTTGAAATGTTGTCAAATGAATTGGAAAAGAGAAAACAGGGAATATAAAAAAAAACTATGCCTACGGCAAAGCCGTCGGCATAGATACGCTCAGGAGCCACCAGGAGGCGACACGTGGCAGGGCTATGCCTACGGCCAAGCCGTCGGCATAGATTTATATCTATGCCGACGGCTTTGCCGTAGGCATAGCCACGCCATCAGGTTACACCAGGGGGCGACACGTGGCAGGGCTATGCCTACGGCAAAGCCGTCGGCATAGATTTAACCTATGCCGACGGCTTTGCCGTAGGCATAGCCCTGCCACGTGTCGCCCCCTGACGCGCCAGCAGTTTGACGGCGCCGACCGTTGCCGTCAGACGGAAAACTACGCCGACGGCTAAACTATGCCGACGGCTGCGCCAGGGCCGTCGGCATACCCTCCTAT
>NW_021218107.1:0-1645 GCF_002162155.2 Triticum dicoccoides
TTTCGTGGTCCACTCCACGGATAGGATCCGAGAAGCAACGCCTGAGTTGAGAAACGTGGAAGACATCGTGGACTCTGGAGAGATGCGGAGGTAGTTCCAACTGGTAGGCAACTTCTCCTCGTTTGGCGAGAATGCGAAAAGGTCCAATGTAACGAGGAGCCAATTTGCCTTTGATACCGAAACGATGGGTTCCCTTCAGAGGGGTGACCCGAAGATATGCCTTCTCGTCAACCTCGAAAGTCATAGCCTTATGTTTTCGGTCATATTGACTCTTTTGACGAGATTGGGCTGTTTTCAACTTTTCACGAACGATGCGAACTTGTTCTTCTGCTTCCTGAATCATGTCCGGGCCAAAGAATTGTCTTTCCCCGGTCTCTGACCAGTTAAGGGGTGTTCGACATCGTCGTCCATAGAGAACTTCAAAAGGGGCTTTACCCAAGCTAGATTGATAGCTGTTGTTGTAAGCGAATTCAGCAAATGGAAGGCACTTCTCCCAGTCCATTCCGAATGAGATAACAGTGGCTCGAAGCATGTCTTCTAGAATTTGGTTGACGCGTTCCACTTGACCACTCGACTGAGGGTGGAAGGCGGTGCTAAAGGAGAGATGAGTTCCCATAGCATTTTGGAAACTTTCCCAAAATCGAGAGGTGAAAAGACTTCCTCGATCCGAGTTAATTTCCAAAGGAACACCATGAAGGGACACTATTCGGGAGATGTATAAGTCTGCCAGCTGACTAGCGGTTATACTCTCACGAACAGGTAGGAAATGGGCTACTTTGGAAAGACGATCGACCACGACGAAAATAGCATTATTCCCTCTCTTGGTCCTGGGAAAACCGGTAATGAAATCCATACCAATTTTATCCCATTTCCATTCAGGAATAGCTAAGGGTTGAAGGGTGCCAGCAGGCCGTTGGTGCTCTGCTTTTACACGACGACAGACGTCGCAATTTGCAATATACTGAGCAATTTCTCTCTTCATCCTAGTCCACCAGAACCTCTGGCGTAGGTCCTGATACATCTTAGTACTACCGGGATGAATGGTGAGAGGAGATTCATGAGCTTCCTTAAGGACCAAACGCCTCAGGTTTCGCACTTTGGGAACCACTAGTCGATTCCCGAAGTATACGACCCCTTGATCATTAATAGAGAAGCAATTCGCAATTCCTTTCTGAATGATTCTCTTGATGCGGGAGATTCCCGGATCTACCTTCTGTGCTTTGATAATCTGATCCGTAAGGGTAGGTTTTGCCACCAAGGTGGAGAGAAAACCTTGAGGTACAATGTGAAGATTAAGTTTCCGAAATTCCTCATGGAGAAGCGGTTGACTTTGTTGTAACATCAGATTGTTACAATAAGATTTACGACTTAGCGCATCAGCCATGACGTTGGCTTTCCCTGGGGTGTAGGTTATTCCTAAATCGAAATCTGTGATCAATTCAACCCAACGTCTTTGCCTGAGATTCAGATCTGGTTGGGTGAAAATGTACTTCAGGCTTTGGTGATCAGTGAATATTTCGCAACGATTACCGAGGAGGTAATGTCGCCAGGTCTTAAGTGCATAGACTACGGCTGCAAGCTCTAGATCATGAGTAGGATAATTCTCCTCATGTGGGTGCAATTGCCGTGAAGCGTAGGCAATTAC
>NW_021218108.1:0-1060 GCF_002162155.2 Triticum dicoccoides
GGGCCCTTTTCATCGAATCCGCTCCAACTAAAGTGGGAGAGACAGACACCCGCCAGCCACCTTATGCAACTAGTGCATGTCAGTCGGTGGAACCGGTCTCACGTAAGCGTACGTGTAAGGTTGGTCCGGGCCGCTTCATCCCACAATACCGCCGAAGCAAGAAAAGACTAGTAGAGGCAAGTAAGATGACAAAATCCACGCCCACAACAAAATTGTGTTCTACTCGTGCAAAGAGAACTACGCATAGACCTAGCTCATGATGCCACTGTTGGGGAACGTTGCAGAAAATTAAAATTTTTCCTACGGTTTCACCAAGATCCATCTATGAGTTCATCTAAGCAACAAGTCAAGGGAGAGAGTTTGCATCTACATACCACTTGTAGATCACGAGCGGAAGCTAGCCAAGGGGATGGTGATGATGGAGTCGTACTCGAACATGATTCGGATCACCGATGTCCAAGTGCTGAACGGACAGCACCTTCGCGTTCAACACACGTACGGGACGGGAGACGTCTCCTCCTTCTTGATCCAGCAAGGGGGAAGTAGAGGTTGAGGAAGATTTCTCCATCGGTAGCACGACGGCGTGGTGTAGTTGGTGCAGCAGTACTCCGACAGGGCTTCGCCAAGCATATACGGAGGAGGAGAGGTGTTGAGGAGGGGAGGGGCTGCGCCTTGGCTTGTGTTAAGCTCCCATGCGCCTCCCCACTATATATAGGGGTGGAGGGGCTGGTTTCTTGCCCTCCAAGTCCATTGGGGCGTTGGCCAAGGTGGGAGGAAAGAAATCCCATCATTTCCTTCCCCACCGATTGTTATCCCCCCTTTTTAGGGATCTTGATCTTATCCCTTCGGGATATGATCTTATTCCTTCTAAGGGGGGATCTTGGTGCGCCTTGACCAGGGGTGTGGGGCCTTTCCCCCACTACTCACGTTCATGTGGGTCCCCCCATGCAGGTGGGCCCCACTCTGGAACCTTCTAGAACCTTCCCGGTACAATACCGAAAAATCCCGAACATTTTCCGGTGGCCAAAATAGGACTTCCCATATATAAATCTTTACCTCC
>NW_021218109.1:0-889 GCF_002162155.2 Triticum dicoccoides
ATGCATTTACTGATTTTTTCCAGCTAAATGACCCTGAAATTGAAAAGCATTTGAAATGAACTCAGAAAAGGTTGAAAGTTGGCATGGTATCATAATTTCATACAAATAGCATGTGCAAAAAAGTAGAGAGGGTTACGGCAAAAACTGGATACACTTCTTGTACAAAATGGACAATCTTTTTCGAAGTATCAGGGTTTCCGACGAAAACTGAAATGTTACAAAGGCATTTCATTTTTTTTAAATAACCTAAGCATTACCAAATTGAATATAATGATAAAACACACTAATATTCACAAAGAAACTCTAAATACAACAAAAAACAACTCAAAAATAAATAAAACAAAAATAAATAAAGAGAAAAAAATTAAGAAAGTAAAAAAGCCCGCCTACTAGGCCAAAGCGGCCTACATACGACTAGGAACACAACCTTTAGTTGGGCCAGGATACAGGCCCGCAAAGGCCCAGTAGGCCCACAGGGCAGAAGAGGACAGGTAGGCCCAGTAGGCCTGCTTAGGAGAGGAGCTCGAGAGAGCTACCGCACTCGGGCTTATAAACCAGTGTGGTAGCCCCTCGGGTAGCGAGGTGGGACTAAACTTGCGCACCGCCTGGATCCGGCGCACCCCCTTTAGTACCGGGTCGTGGCTCCAACCGGTACTAAAGACCCCCCCCCCCCTTTAGTACTGGTTGGAGCCACCACCCGGTACTAAAGGGGGTGCGCTTCCCGCCGCTTGGCCTGGCCAAAACAGACCTTTAGTACCGGTTGGTGGCTCCAACCGGTACTAAAGGTCCATCCTATATATACAACACTTAAAAAAATTCACTTTCCCTCTGTTTCTTCCCTCTGTTTCCTCCCTTCGTCGCGCCGCACTGCCCCGATCGATGCCATCCC
>NW_021218110.1:0-900 GCF_002162155.2 Triticum dicoccoides
GATTCACGACTTGCATGTCGATGAGTATGACAACCGGCAGGAGCCATAGGAGTTGTCTTTATTTTTTTGTATGACCTGCGTGTCATTGAATAACGCCATGTAAACTACTTTACTTTATTGCTAAACGTTAGTCATAGAAGTAGAAGTAGTCGTTGGCGTGACAACTTCATGAAGACACGATGATGGAGATCATGATGATGGAGATCATGGTGTCAAGCCGGTGACAAGATGATCATGGAGCCCCGAAGATGAAGATCAATGGAGCTATATGATATTGGCCATATCATGTCACAACTATATAATTGCATGTGATGTTTATTATGTTTATGCATCTTGTTTACTTAGGACGACGGTAGTAAATAAGATGATCCCTTATAAAAAATTTCAAGAAGTGTTCTCCCCTAACTGTGCACCGTTGCTACAGTTTGTCGCTTCTAAGCACCACGTGATAATCGGGTGTGATGGATTCTTACGTTCACATACAACGGGTGTAAGACAGTTTTACACAGCGAAAACACTTAGGGTTAACTTGACGAGCCTAGCATGTGCAGACATGGCCTCGGAACACGGAGACCGAAAGGTCGAACACGAGTCGTATGGAAGATACGATCAACATGAGAATGTTCACCGACGATGACTAGTCCGTCTCACGTGATGATCGGACACGGCCTAGTCGACTCGGATCGTGTAACACTTAGATGACTAGAGGGATGTCTAATCTAAGTGGGAGTTCATAATTTGATTAGAACTTTATTATCATGAACTTAGTCTAAAACCTTTGCAAATATGTCTTGTAGATCAATGGCCAACGCTAATGTCAACATGAACTTCAACGCGTTCCTAGAGAAAACCAAGCTGAAAGATGATGGCAGCAACTATACGGACTGGGTCCGGAACCTG
>NW_021218111.1:0-946 GCF_002162155.2 Triticum dicoccoides
TATGAATTATGGTTTGGGAAGAAACCTAAGCTGTCGTTTCTAAAAGTTTGGGGATGCGATGCTTATGTCAAGAAACTTCAACCTGAAAAGCTCGAACCCAAATCGGAAAAATGCGTCTTCATAGGGTACCCAAAAGAAACTATTGGGTACACCTTCTACCTCAGATCCGAAGGCAAGATCTTTGTTGCCAAGAATGGGTCCTTTCTGGAGAAAGAGTTTCTCTCGAAAGAAGTAAGTGGGAGGAAAGTAGAGCTTGATGAAGTATTGCCTCTTGAACCGGAAAATGGCGCAACTCAAGAAAATGTTCCTGAGGTGCCAGCACCGACTAGAGAGGAAGTTAATGATAATGATCAAGATACTTATGATCAAGCTCCTACTGAAATTCGAAGGTCCACAAGGACACGTTCCGCACCAGAGTGGTACGGCAACCCTGTCTTGGAAATCATGTTGTTAGACAACGCTGAACCTTCGAACTATGAAGAAGCGATGGCGGGACCGGATTCCGACAAATGGCTAGAAGCCATGAAATCCGAGATAGGATCCATGTATGAAAACGAAGTATGGACTTTGACTGACTTGCCCGTTGAACGGCGAGCCATAGAAAATAAATGGATCTTTAAGAAGAAGACAGACGCGGATGGTAATGTGACCATCTATAAAGCTCGGCTTGTCGCTAAGGGTTATCGACAAGTTCAAGGGGTTGACTACGATGAGACTTTCTCACCGGTAGCGAAGCTGAAGTCCGTCCGAATCATGTTAGCAATTGCCGCATTCTATGATTACGAAATATGGCAAATGGACGTCAAAACGGCATTCCTTAATGGTTTCCTTAAGGAAGAATTGTATATGATGCAGCCGGAAGGTTTTGTCGATCCTAAGAATGCTGACAAAGTGTGCAAGCTCCAACGCTCGATTTATGGGCTGGTGCAAGCATCTCGGAGTTGGA
>NW_021218112.1:0-989 GCF_002162155.2 Triticum dicoccoides
TTTTATGTTTTCCTTTTCTTTTTTCATTTTTACACATGTCTAATTTTTCTCAATACACAATGTACATTTTAACACACACATTAAATATTTGATAATCTTTGATATTTTCATATACATATGAACATTTTTAAATTAAATATTTAAAAACTTTTTTGAATACATGGTAATATTTTTTCAAATACCTGTTTTACATTTTCTTAATGACAATAATTTTTTTATAAAACTACACGAACATTCTTTCATATGGTTCAACACTTTTAAATTTGCATACACTTTTTTCAAACACATGTCACATATATTCTGTTAAGGTTATAACACATTTTTTTACAACACGCAAACATAGTCTTACATTGTACAAAAAGTATTCGTACTTTAAAATTTTGGTCAGGTTTCAGAAAAAAATTATGTTTCAGAAAGTGTTTGCACTTTAACATTTTGTTCAGGTTTTAAAAAATTGTTTATGTTTCAAAACGTGTTCTCTTTTTGAAAGTTGTTGGTTTTTTGAAAGTATTAGAATTTGTATGGCGAGTGATAAAAAAACTCGCTTTATGTCTGGTGGGCCGTCCCAGTCGAGTCCACAGCCAACAATCCGAAACATTTTTTAAAAACGTCATTTACGAAATAATTATGAAATTCCAAAAATATTATTCAAAAAATGTGACACAATTCTGAAAATCCGAAACATTTTTCATAGCATGCGAAAAACTGTTGGAATTCTGAACATTTTTTTGACAAATGTGATTTTTTTAACTTACGAACAATTTTTTAAAATGCGAATATAATTTCAGAATTCGAAATATTTTTTAAAAAACACAAAATTATTTGAATTATTGCCAAAAATATAAAACTGGAACATTTTTTAACTTCAGAACAAGTTTAGAAATGTGCGAACGTTTTTTAACTTCACGAATTATTGTTGTGTTATAGTGGGCCGGCCCAAATTATTTTCTGTGAGAGTAGTTGTTTATCCCGGCCAGGATTGTAGTATT
>NW_021218113.1:0-958 GCF_002162155.2 Triticum dicoccoides
GAACACTCACAGTTTTGGCCAATTCTAACGCATTTTGTGGACTTTTAGTCACCGTTTTCTAGTCCTGAAGTGATTTCCATAGTGGTTGATCCCCAAGGCGCACTTACGTGTTAGTCATCAACACTCACAGTTTTGGCTGATTCTGCCTGTTTCATGGACTATTACTCACTGTTTTGGGGCCCCGGTGTGATTTCCACGATTAACGAACCGCGGGGTGCGTTTACATGTCGGTCATCAATACTAGTAGTTTTGGCCAATTCTGGCCCGTTTCGTGGACAATTACTCATTGTTTTGGGGCCCCGAAATAATTTCCACGATTAACGAACCCCTGGGTGCGCTTACGTTTTGGTTATGAACACTCACAGTTTTGGCCAATTCTAACGCATTTTGTGGACTTTTAGTCACCGTTTTCTAGTCCTGAAGTGATTTCCATAGTGGTTGATCTCCAAGGCGCACTTACGTGTTAGTCATCAACACTCACAGTTTTGGCTGATTCTGGCCTGTTTCATGGACTTTTACTCACTATTTTGGGGCCCCGGAGTGATTTCCACGGTTAACGAACCGCAGGGTGCATTTACGTGTCGGTCATCAACACTCGCAGTTTTGGCCGGTTCTGGCCCGTTTCTTGGACTACTACTCTGTTCTTGGGTCCAAGCGTGATTTCCACGATTTACGAACCCCGTGGTGCATTTACGTGTCGGTCAATGACACTCACAATTTTGGCCAATTTCTGGTCCGTTTTGTGTACTATTACTCACCGTTTTGGCGTCCCAGAGCGATTTCCACGATTTACAATCCCCGGGGTGCGTTTGTGTCTCTGTCGCCAACACTCACAGTTTTGGCCAATTCTGACGCGATTCATGGACTATTACTCATCATTTAGGGGTCCCGAAGCGATTCCATGGTGGTTGAACCCTAAGGTCCGTTTACGTGTCGGTCATCAACACTCACAGTTTTG
>NW_021218114.1:0-717 GCF_002162155.2 Triticum dicoccoides
GGAATCGTCCCGTCGTTCTGAGCAACTTTCATGTTGAAATTATTTTAATCCGAGTTACGGATTAAAAGATATGATTTTTTTAAAGATTTTATTAATTTCTGGAATTTGATCAATTAATTATTTAATTCGAAAAATGGAATTATGACGTCAGCATGATGCCATGCTGACGTCAGCAGTCAACAGGGTTGACTAAGTCAAACTGACATGTGGGTCCAGTGGGACCCACCTGTCATACTCTGATTTAGGTTAACTAAGATTTAGCTAAACTAATTACCATTTAATTAAACTAACTAGTCAATTAGATTAATTAAACAAGATTAGTTAACTTAATTAATTGATTAACTAATTAAGTAATTATTTACTTAATTTTATTTATTTATTTTCTTCTTATTTTTTTTATAAAAAAAACGTTCTAGGCAGGGCCCATGTGTCATAGGCCCAGGGGGTCCATGCGGGTTAGCGGGCGTGCGGGTGCGGACGATGGGGCGCTGGAGGTGCCCGACCCGCACGAGGGCCAGCGGGCACGGAGGGGCGCCGGGCGCCGGCGATGGCACCGGCGAGGCCACGGCGGGGCAGCACCAGGCTGGGCGGCGCAGGCTGGAGGGGGGGTGGCGCGACCGAGCCAGTGCGGGGCAGCACGGCTTCCGCAGCGGAGCAGCAGCAGCAGGGCTGCACGGCGGAGGGAGAGCGGCGGCAGGGGGCGGCCAAGGCGAATCC
>NW_021218115.1:0-24210 GCF_002162155.2 Triticum dicoccoides
ATCATGTGCATTTGGATGTTTGTGCACCTCTCGTGACGGTTGTGGTATTTGCAAAGGTGGTGGCACGTCTCCCGCGATCGACAAAGCCCATGAATTGACTCTGGATCCTGTCATGATTAGTAGAACAAGAAACAAAACCCAAAAATAATGTTCCTATAACTACTAGGATGTGGTGGTAAAACGCTCACAGTAAAGCAAATATCAATGTCTTACAAGTTCTTACCATGCAGCAGGCGGTGATCGGCAACCAGCGGTGTCAAGTAACTCCGAATATTGAGTAAAGCGATTGCCAGGGGAGCGTACGTATACACGGTGTAGAAATATGTGGAGCTGGGTTGGCTATATATGGTAGCAAAAGATTAGCAATAATCAATTCAAAGATGCAATGTTGAATAAACGCTCAACGACGGTACTGTGCTGGTCCTAGGCTAGACCGGACTAGAGACGTGAGCCTAGAACACTAATGAGGTCACGTCGTAGCACAACTAGCATCAATGAAGGATACTAAGTAGCTCTGGACAGCAAGATATAAGTGAAGATCACAATGGCAGTAAAGATAATGAGGTGAAACAACATCCAAGCAGGATATATCAACAACTTTTGTCTCCAACTTTCCTCTGGAAAAGTTTGTGCCGATTTTTTTGTTTTTTTTTCTTCTCTTTTTTTTTCCTCACACTTTTTTTTCTTTCTCTCCTTTTTTTCTCTCTGACTTTTTTTCTCCTTTTTTTTCTCCTTTTTTCTCTCTCTTTTTTTCTCCCTCTTTCCAAAACAAACTAGATAAGATGCAGATTGGATCAAGTGAAGATGTGAACGATCTCAACTATTATTATGACAATGAATGGTGGGTAGCACGTGGTGGAAATTGATGGATGGGTGGTGGACAGTGGAAGGGATAACGATGCAGCGGCGACGTGACTAATGTGAACAAAACTCGAAACTCTAAACGACCTAGACACTAAGACCAGCAACTCGACACGACGATGCAACCGATAATTCAACTATGCAAGCAATGAAAAGAAAATTGCAAAGGCTCAGACTGGCTTGGACCAAGGATGAATAGATCTCTTTTTTGTGGCTTTTTCTTGGACAATAGGTAAGAAAATAAATCTAATCTAGGAAAACTGGAAATTCTCACCGAGCAACCTGAAAACTGATACCACTTGATAGAGGCGGGGTGTCCCGATCTTTCGATGAGATGATAACTATCAATTTGGTGGAGACGACTTTGACGATCCGACTACAAACGTGCACGACGTTGCACCTTAGCAATCGCTAAACCAATCTCCTGAGGTTATTGACCACGCTGGAAGCACGATCAACCTGACCACGAAGGTCTATTCCTGCAAGCAATCGAAGAACAAGCAAGAATATGACAAAAGCAATCTGAATATTGCGAGTATATATGAAGTTTTGATAAAGATGGGGATCCGTAAGCGGTCTTGGTCTGGTCGTTGGACACAAACGAAGTACACGAAGTTGCAATGGCTAACTTTTAACTAAACAAATCCCAAGGAAAAGCTACTAGATGGATCTACTTATATAGGAGCAAGGGGTGGCGGCCAAGGAGGTGGGAGGACGTCCCAAGGCAGCCTAAAACTAAATCTAGGTCGTACAAGGCCAATGGGCCCAAGTGGAGGTGATGTAACACCTTTGGACTTGTAGTTTGACTCGGATTCTGCTGCAGCATGAGATTGTTTCGTCCACAACTCAACGCTCCGGACGAATTTGAAGGTGATTCCAATTGGGTTGGAAAGTGCACGAAATCTAGTTTCCAACAAAAAAAGAATCACCCAATTCGGAGTCCGTATGAAAAACTTGTGTGCGTTTTGAGTCAGGTATGTCTGTGCAGTCCGAATCTGAATCCAGAACGTGAGAGACTTGGACTCTATCTTCTCTTGGGCCAAAAGTGACGTGAGAGAACTTTTTGGACAGCAAATAAACATCTCTTTCTTCCTTATCTTCATATGTGGATTGTACAAATGTCCCATACACCTGCAATTAGACAAAACACAAAAGTTTGTGAAGTATTTTTGTTCTGGATAACATAAATAGATTATTGAATAGTTTGCACTAGAAATCACCTGACAAATATGCATATATGCAATATTTTTGGTCATATCCAAGGTAGTCATGTCCTCATCATATGGTGGAACCCAACGCGTACGCATAGCAGTTTTCAAAGCAGCCCAAGTAGTTGGAATAGGATATAATCTACAATGTTCAGACCACCATACACATGCAAAACTAGTGAAAGCACAAACGGCAGCAGCAACTCGTCTCTCCTCAGGATATTGTAAACATGTAAATCGTTGTTCAGTTTCTAACTCCCAAGTAAGATATATATCAGGAACATATCTACCCTCAAATGGTGGAATATTCAATTTCAGTTTAGGAATATGGACATCATCTCGTACCTGAGGTGGTGGTGCAGGCCTACCATTACGAATATATACCTGAGGTCGACCTGCTGGTGGTGGTACAGGTGGCTGCACGTAGTGTTGATTTTGATCAACCTCATCCTCATAATCTCCCACATAATCATCCTCCTCCGCATCAGCAGCAGGAGCCACAGAAGTATCAACAGCAGCACCAACAGTTTGGCCAAACGCAAGAGGAACACGGCTTGCTCGGCGGAGGTCTGCTTCGCGACGTGGAGGTAGTCGTTGTTGTTGTTGTTGGAGAGGTGCGTTAGGTGCAGCGGGTGGTGGTGATGGAAGACGCGCGAGCAATTCATTAAACTTGTTATCGAGCTTTGTTTCGAACGTCTTCTCAAAGCCAGTGATCTTCTCCATGGCCTCTTCAAAATTGTTCAGCACATCTTGCACCTGTTCAGTCATCATTTGCTGAAACTTATCATGAAGCTCCTTGTTCGATAAATTCTCCCAGTCAATCTCGTCGGCTTGTGATCCTGGCATGGTTAGCAGCAATAGAAACACACAAGAATATGATCCTACAGACTACGAACAAGTGGTGGTAGTGGGTGTCACAAATCCGTCAAGCAAATCTCAAATTCTTACCAGTTCTTACCCAGCAGCAGGCGGTGATCGGCAACCGTTGTAGTCAAAAACTCTCAAAGCTTGGATAGAGCGATTACCAGGGAGAGTCAAACGCACGACGTAGATGTATGTGGAGCTGGGAAGGCTTATAATATGGTAGCAAAAAGGGTCAGCAATAATCAATTCAGAGATGCAAAGTTGAATAAACGCTCAACGACGGTACTGTGCTGGTCCTAGGCTAGACTGTGCTAGAGACGCGAGCCTAGAACACTAACAAAATCACGGCGCGGCACGTAAACAAGGGAAAAGCACACTCTGAGTTTTTTTTTCGCTCTTTTTTTTTGCGCTACTTTTTTTTTTGCGAAAAATCACTATAATGGCGAGTGTCTCAAAACTATTCCTAGCTCAAACTGACAGGATGGGCACGAAATTTTTTCGACCAATTTTTTTTTCGACTGCCCGGACCCAAAAACTGGAAACGGGTCAAAAAAAACTTCCTATAATGGCACCTGTCTCAAAACACTCAGAAACACCTAAAAATAGGATAGCCAGAATTTTTTTCGAAAAATGCGTTTTCGAAAAATTTTGGGCCTAAACGGAGCGTGGCTACCCGACTCTTTTTTTTTTTCCAAAACCTACTCCGGCAAGGAAACACGAATCGGAATCTAGATGGATCCCGAAAACAAACCTAATAAGCAAAGAACTCGGATTGGTGGTGGATATATGGTGGTGGTATATGGCAGCGGTGGTGGTAGCGGTGGTAGTATATGGATATGGATCGGTGGTGGTATATGGACACGGATTGGTGGTGGTATATGGATACGGATTCGGTGCGGTGGTGGTAGATGGCAGGGGCGATGATGATGGTGCGGCGGCGGCGTGACAACTTATGACCAGAACTCGAAACTCTAAAAGACTAGACTCTAAGACCAGCAACTAGACACGACGATGCAACCGCAAATTCAACAAAGCAAAACCCTAAAAAGATTATGCAAGGCTCAGATTGGTTCGGATATGATGAACTAACCCTAATTATTTTTTTGTGGCTTTTTCGTGGACTATAGGTATGAAGAACAGACTCGATCTAAACTACGAAAAACTGTAAAATCTCACCGAGCAACCTGGAAATCTGATACCACTTGATAGAGGCAAAGGTGTCCCGTCTTTCGATGAGATGGTGGATTTCGCTTTGGTGGAAGTCGACTTTGACGATCCGACTACGAACGTGCGAGGACGTCGCGCCTTAGCAATCGCTAAACCAACTCCGAAAGGTTATTGACCACGCCGGAGCACGATCAACCTGACCACGAGGGTCTGTTTCCTGCGAGCAAACGAAGAACAAGCAAGAAACTGAGATTGCAATCTGGATATTGCGAATATAAGATGAAAGCTTTATTGATCAAGGTGGGGTTCTGTGACGCCTTTGTCTGGTCGTTGAACACAAACGAAGTACGCGAAGTTGCAGCTATGGCGAACTTTTAATCTAAACAAAACCCAAAGTCTAAACGATGCCCTAAGGGCTGTATATATGGAGGAAGAGGGGGGAATTTCGTGGCCCTTGGTGGAGGGGTCCGGAATCAACCCTATCTCTTGTTTCCCCACACATACGGACTCTAAAAATAGCCTATACTTATGTATTTCGAAATTACATGGGCCTGGCCCAATAATAAGGTGACACAGCACCTAAAATAGCCTCGGGACGAAATTTATGAAGTGGCATCTTGTATATTTCGTCCAAGGCTTCATGCACCCATTATGGTGGCTTCAAAGTCCTGAAATCATCACTTGTAACTCCGTTCTTGTTTCCCTTGCGCATGCCATCATCTCCATGCTTGTTCTTGCTCCAATGTTCATCCTTCTCCAAGCTAGGCCCTTCATTTGTAAGCAAAACAAATGTATCCAATTTAGGCAGCATCATATTCTCATGAACATTAGAATCATTACCAAGAAACGAAAGTACCTGGTAATTTAGTTGGCGTGCACGAGCTCTAGTAATTGGTCCAGTATGTATAGCAGCAGGGGCTGTGGGTGTAACAATTGTATTGATGTCCTCATCAAATCCAGAGGAGACGAAGGAGATTATGCGTCAAGTACAAGAGCTTCTCGACAAAGGTTATATACGCGAATCCCTTAGTCCTTGTGCTGTTCCTATTATTCTAGTGCCGAAAAAGGATGGTACATCACGTATGTGTGTTGATTGTAGAGGCATTAATAATATTACTATTCGTTATCGTCATCCTATTCCTAGGCTAGATGATATGCTTGATGAATTGAGTGGCTCTACAATATTCTCCAAAGTTGATTTACGTAGTGGATACCATCAAATTCGTATGAAATTGGGAGATGAATGGAAAACCGCATTCAAAACTAAGTTTGGATTATATGAGTGGTTAGTCATGCCTTTTGGGTTAACTAATGCACCTAGTACTTTCATGAGATTAATGAACGAAGTTTTACGTGCTTTCATTGGACGATTTGTGGTAGTTTACTTTGATGACATATTGATTTATAGCAGATCTTTGGAAGAACATTTGGAACATTTACGTGCTGTTTTTATTGCTCTACGTGATGCACGTTTGTTTGGTAACCTTGGGAAGTGCACCTTTTGCACCGACCGAGTATCTTTTCTTGGCTATGTTGTTACTCCACAGGGAATTGAAGTTGATAAAGCCAACATTGAAGCTATTGAGAGTTGGCCGCAGCCCAAAACGGTCACACAAGTGAGGAGTTTTCTTGGCCTCGCTGGATTCTATAGGCGTTTTGTGAGAGATTTCAGCACCATTGCTGCACCTCTCAATGAGCTTACAAAGAAAGATGTGCCTTTTCTTTGGGGTACCGCATAGGAAGAAGCCTTCACGGTATTGAAAGATAATGATGAGGACATCAATACAATTGTTACACCCACAGCCCCTGCTGCTATACATACTGGACCAATTACTAGAGCTCGTGCACGCCAACTAAATTACCAGGTACTTTCGTTTCTTGGTAATGATTCTAATGTTCATGAGAATATGATGCTGCCTAAATTGGATACATTTGTTTTGCTTACAAATGAAGGGCCTAGCTTGGAGAAGGATGAACATTGGAGCAAGAACAAGCATGGAGATGATGGCATGCGCAAGGGGAACAAGAACGGAGTTACAAGTGATGATTTCAGGACTTTGAAGCCACCATAATGGGTGCATGAAGCCTTGGACGAAATATACAAGATGCCACTTCATAAATTTCGTCCCGAGGCTATTTTAGGTGCTGCGTCACCTTATTATTGGGCCAGGCCCATGTAATTTCGAAATACATAAGTATAGGCTATTTTTAGAGTCCGTATGTGTGGGGAAACAAGAGATAGGGTTGATTTCGGACTCCTCCACCAAGGGCCACGAAATTCCCCCCTCTTCCTCCATATATACAGCCCTTAGGGCATCGTTTAGACTTTGGGTTTTGTTTAGATTAAAAGTTCGCCATACCTGCAACTTCGCGTACTTCGTTTGTGTTCAACGACCAGACAAAGGCGTCACAGAACCCCACCTTGATCAATAAAGCTTTCATCTTATATTCGCAATATCCAGATTGCAATCTTAGTTTCTTGCTTGTTCTTCGTTTGCTCGCAGGAAACAGACCCTCGTGGTCAGGTTGATCGTGCTCCGGCGTGGTCAATAACCTCTCGGAGTTGGTTTAGCGATTGCTAAGGCGCGACGTCCTCGCACGTTCGTAGTCGGATCGTCAAAGTCGACTTCCACCAAAGCGAAATCCACCTTCTCATCGAAAGACGGGACACCTTTGCCTCTATCCAGACCACATCCACATCCTTACTACATCCAATGGTTCAACAACAGCGGCAAGGTTAAGGTAACACGTACTGTTCGTGTGCATTTTAGTATCTCTATATATGCTGATTATGTTGATTGTGATGTGGTACCTATGCAAGCATGTTCCTTATTACTTGGTAGACCATGGCAATTTGATAAAAATTCTGTACACCATGGTAGAAACAATCACTATACTCTTGTTCATAAGGATAAAAATATTACTTTGCTTCCTATGACTCCTGATTCCATTTTGAAAGATGATATTAATAGAGCTAATAAAGCAAAACAGGAGACGAATAAGAGTGAAAATCAGATTGTGGCAAAAGAATTTGAGCAACAAATGAAGCCTAACAATAAACCATCTAGTGTTGCTTCTGAAATTAAATTGAAAAGTGCATGTTTATTTGCCACCAAATCTGATATTGATGAGCTAGATTTCGGCAAATCTGTTTGCTATGCTTTTGTGTGCAAAGAGGCAATATTTTCATTCGAGGACGTGCCTTCCTCTTTGCCTCCTGCTGTCACTAACATTTTGCAGGAGTTCGCTGACGTCTTTCCACAAGACGTGCCACCGGGATTACCGCCTATTCGAGGGATTGAGCATCAGATTGACTTAATTCCCGGTGCTTCACTGCCAAACCGTGCACCATACCGTACCAATCCAGAGGAGACGAAGGAGATTATGCGCCAAGTACAAGAGCTTCTCGACAAAGGTTATATACGCGAATCCCTTAGTCCTTGTGCTGTTCCTATTATTCTAGTGCCGAAAAAGGATGGTACATCACGTATGTGTGTTGATTGTAGAGGCAAAGGTGTCCCGTCTTTCGATGAGATGGTGGATTTCGCTTTGGTGGAAGTCGACTTTGACGATCCGACTACGAACGTGCGAGGACGTCGCGCCTTAGCAATCGCTAAACCAACTCCGAGAGGTTATTGACCACGCCGGAGCACGATCAACCTGACCACGAGGGTCTGTTTCCTGCGAGCAAACGAAGAACAAGCAAGAAACTGAGATGGCAATCTGGATATTGCGAATATAAGATGAAAGCTTTATTGATCAAGGTGGGGTTCTGTGACGCCTTTGTCTGGTCGTTGAACACAAACGAAGTACGCGAAGTTGCAGCTATGGCGAACTTTTAATCTAAACAAAACCCAAGGTCTAAACGATGCCCTAAGGGCTGTATATATGGAGGAAGAGGGGGTGGATTTCGTGGCCCTTGGTGGAGGGGTCCGAAATCAACCCTATCTCTTGTTTCCCCACACATACGGACTCTAAAAATAGCCTATACTTATGCATTTCGAAATTACATGGGCCTGGCCCAATAATAAGGTGACGCAGCACCTAAAATAGCCTCGGGACGAAATTTATGAAGTGGCATCTTGTATATTTCGTCCAAGGCTTCATGCACACATTATGGTGGCTTCAAAGTCCTGAAATCATCACTTGCAACTCCGTTCTTGTTCCCCTTGCGCATGCCATCATCTCCATGCTTGTTCTTGCTCCAATGTTCATCCTTCTCCAAGCTAGGCCCTTCATTTGTAAGCAAAACAAATGTATCCAATTTAGGCAGCATCATATTCTCATGAACATTAGAATCATTACCAAGAAACGAAAGTACCTGATAATTTAGTTGGCGTGCACGAGCTCTAGTAATTGGTCCAGTATGTATAGCAGCAGGGGCTGTGGGTGTAACAATTGTATTGATGTCCTCATCAAGACCACATCCACATCCTTACTACATCCAATGGTTCAACAACAGCGGCAAGGTTAAGGTAACACGTACTGTTCGTGTGCATTTTAGTATCTCTACATATGCTGATTATGTTGATTGTGATGTGGTACCTATGCAAGCATGTTCCTTATTACATGGTAGACCATGGCAATTTGATAAAAATTCTGTACACCATGGTAGAAACAATCACTATACTCTTGTTCATAAGGATAAAAATATTACTTTGCTTCCTATGACTCCTGATTCCATTTTGAAAGATGATATTAATAGAGCTAATAAAGCAAAACAGGAAAAGAATAAGAGTGAAAATCAGATTGTGGCAAAAGAATTTGAGCAACAAATGAAGCCTAATAATAAACCATCTAGTGTTGCTTCTGAAATTAAATTGAAAAGTGCATGTTTATTTACCACCAAATCTGATATTGATGAGCTAGATTTCAGCAAATCTGTTTGCTATGCTTTTGTGTGCAAAGAGGCATTATTTTCATTCGAGGACGTGCCTTCCTCTTTGCCTCCTGCTGTCACTAACATTTTGCAGGAGTTCGCTGACGTTTTTCCACAAGACGTGCCACCGGGATTACCGCCTATTCGAGGGATTGAGCACCAGATTGACTTAATTCCCGGTGCTTCACTGCCAAACCGTGCACCATACCGTACCAATCCAGAGGAGACGAAGGAGATTATGCGTCAAGTACAAGAGCTTCTCGACAAAGGTTATATACGTGAATCCCTTAGTCCTTGTGTTGTTCCTATTATTCTAGTGCCGAAAAAGGATGGTACATCAGGTATGTGTGTTGATTGTAGAGGCATTAATAATATTACTATTCGTTATCGTCATCCTATTCCTAGGCTAGATGATATGCTTGATGAATTGAGTGGCTCTACAATATTCTCCAAAGTTGATTTGCGTAGTGGCTACCATCAAATTCGTATGAAATTGGGAGATGAATGGAAAACAGCATTTAAAACTAAGTTTGGATTATATGAGTGGTTAGTCATGCCTTTTGGGTTAACTAATGCACCTAGTACCTTCATGAGATTAATGAACGAAGTTTTACGTGCTTTCATTGGACGATTTGTGGTAGTTTACTTTGATGACATATTGATTTATAGCAGATCTTTGGAAGAACATTTGGAACATTTACGTGCTGTTTTTATTGCTCTACGTGATGCACGTTTGTTTGGTAACCTTGGGAAGTGCACCTTTTGCACCGACCGAGTATCTTTTCTTGGCTATGTTGTTACTCCACAGGGAATTGAAGTTGATAAAGCCAACATTGAAGCTATTGAGAGTTGGCCGCAGCCCAAAACGGTCACACAAGTGAGGAGTTTTCTTGGCCTCGCTGGATTCTATAGGCGTTTTGTGAGAGATTTCAGCACCATTGCTGCACCTCTCAATGAGCTTACAAAGAAAGATGTGCCTTTTCTTTGGGGTACCGCATAGGAAGAAGCCTTCACGGTATTGAAAGATAATGATGAGGACATCAATACAATTGTTACACCCACAGCCCCTGCTGCTATACATACTGGACCAATTACTAGAGCTCGTGCACGCCAACTAAATTACCAGGTACTTTCGTTTCTTGGTAATGATTCTAATGTTCATGAGAATATGATGCTGCCTAAATTGGATACATTTGTTTTGCTTACAAATGAAGGGCCTAGCTTGGAGAAGGATGAACATTGGAGCAAGAACAAGCATGGAGATGATGGCATGCGCAAGGGGAACAAGAACGGAGTTACAAGTGATGATTTCAGGACTTTGAAGCCACCATAATGGGTGCATGAAGCCTTGGACGAAATATACAAGATGCCACTTCATAAATTTCGTCCCGAGGCTATTTTAGGTGCTGCGTCACCTTATTATTGGGCCAGGCCCATGTAATTTCCAAATACATAAGTATAGGCTATTTTTAGAGTCCGTATGTGTGGGAAAACAAGAGATAGGGTTGATTTCGGACTCCTCCACCAAGGGCCACGAAATTCCCCCCCTCTTCCTCCATATATACAGCCCTTAGGGCATCGTTTAGACTTTGGGTTTTGTTTAGATTAAAAGTTCGCCATAGCTGCAACTTCGCGTACTTCGTTTGTGTTCAACGACCAGACAAAGGCGTCACAGAACCCCACCTTGATCAATAAAGCTTTCATCTTATATTCGCAATATCCAGATTGCAATCTTAGTTTCTTGCTTGTTCTTCGTTTGCTCGCAGGAAACAGACCCTCGTGGTCAGGTTGATCGTGCTCCGGCGTGGTCAATAACCTCTCGGAGTTGGTTTAGCGATTGCTAAGGCGCGACGTCCTCGCACGTTCGTAGTCGGATCGTCAAAGTCGACTTCCACCAAAGCGAAATCCACCATCTCATCGAAAGACGGGACACCTTTGCCTCTATCATCGTGCACGCCAACTAAATTACCAGGTACTTTCGTTTCTTGGTAATGATTCTAATGTTCATGAGAATATGATGCTGCCTAAATTGGATACATTTGTTTTGCTTACAAATGAAGGGCCTAGCTTGGAGAAGGATGAACATTGGAGCAAGAACAAGCATGGAGATGATGGCATGCGCAAGGGGAACAAGAACGGAGTTACAAGTGATGATTTCAGGACTTTGAAGCCACCATAATGGGTGCATGAAGCCTTGGACGAAATATACAAGATGCCACTTCATAAATTTCGTCCCGAGGCTATTTTAGGTGCTGCGTCACCTTATTATTGGGCCAGGCCCATGTAATTTCGAAATACATAAGTATAGGCTATTTTTAGAGTCCGTATGTGTGGGGAAACAAGAGATAGGGTTGATTTCGGACCCCTCCACCAAGGGCCACGAAATTCCCCCCTCTTCCTCCATATATACAGACCTTAGGGCATCGTTTAGACTTTGGGTTTTGTTTAGATTAAAAGTTCGCCATAGCTGCAACTTCGCGTACTTCGTTTGTGTTCAACGACCAGACAAAGGCGTCACAGAACCCCATCTTGATCAATAAAGCTTTCATCTTATATTCGCAATATCCAGATTGCAATCTTAGTTTCTTGCTTGTTCTTCGTTTGCTCGCAGGAAACAGACCCTCGTGGTCAGGTTGATCGTGCTCCGGCGTGGTCAATAACCTCTCGGAGTTGGTTTAGCGATTGCTAAGGCGCGACGTCCTCGCACGTTCATAGTCGGATCGTCAAAGTCGACTTCCACCAAAGCGATATCCATCATCTCATCGAAAGACGGGACACCTTTGCCTCTATCAAGTGGTATCAGATGTCCAGGTTGCTCGGTGAGATTTTACAGTTTTTCGTAGTTTAGATCGAGTTTGTTCTTCATACCTACAGTCCACGAAAAAGCCACAAAAAAATTAGGGTTAGTTCATCATATCCGAACCAATCTGACCCTTTGCGTAATCTTTTTAGGGTTTTGCTTTGTTGAATTTGCGGTTGCATCGTCGTGTCTAGTTGCTGGTCTTAGAGTCTAGTCTTTTAGAGTTTCGAGTTCTGGTCATAAGTTGTCACGCCGCCGCCGCACCATCATCATCGCCCCTGCCATCTACCACCACCGCTTATCCGCCACCGCTCCGAATCCGTATCCATATACCACCACCAATCCGTGTCCATATACCACCACCGATCCATATCCATATACTACCACCGCTGCCATATACCACCACCATATATCCACCACCAATCCGAGTTCCTTGCATATTAGGTTTGTTTTTGGGATCCATCTAGTTTTCGATTCGTGTTTCCTTGCCGGAGTAGGTTTCGGAAAAAAAAATTCGTGTAGCCACGCTCCGTTTAGGCCCAAAATTTTTCGAAAACGCATTTTTCGAAAAAATTTCTGGCTATCCTATTTTTAGGTGTTTCTGAGTGTTTTGAGACAGGTGCCATTATAGGAAGTTTTTTTTGACCCGTTTCCAGTTTTTGGGTCCGGGCAGTCGAAAAAAAAAAATTGGTCGAAAAAATTTCGTGCCCATCCTGTCCGTTTGAGCTAGGAAGAGTTTTGAGACACTCGCCATTATAGTGATTTTTCGCAAAAAAAAAGCAGCGCAAAAAAAAAGAGCGAAAAAACAATTCAGAGTGTGCTTTTCCCTTGTTTACGTGCCGCGCCGTGATTTTGTTGGTGTTCTAGGCTCGCGTCTCTAGCACAGTCTAGCCTAGGACCAGCACAGTACCGTCGTTGAGCGTTTATTCAACTTTGCATCTCTGAATTGATTATTGCTGACCCTTTTTGCTACCATACTATAAGCCTTCCCAGCTCCACATACATCTACGTCGTGTGTTTGACTCTCCCTGGTAATCGCTCTATCCAAGCTTTGAGAGTTTTTGACTACAACGGTTGCCGATCACCGCCTGCTGCTGGGTAAGAAGTGGTAAGAATTTGAGATTTGCTTGACGGATTTGTGATACACCACCACCACTTCTTAGTAGTCTGTAGGATCATATTCTTGTGTGTTTCTATTGCTGCTAACCATGCCAGGATCACAAGCCGACGAGATTGACTGGGAGAACTTATCGAACAAGGAGCTTCATGATAAGTTTCAGCAAATGATGACTGGACAGG
The DNA here is from genome assembly GCF_002162155.2 of Triticum dicoccoides. Taxonomy (NCBI): domain Eukaryota; kingdom Viridiplantae; phylum Streptophyta; class Magnoliopsida; order Poales; family Poaceae; genus Triticum; species Triticum dicoccoides. The sequence continues at coordinate 13,079 of NW_021218115.1, forward strand.
TACAAGATGTGCTGAACAATTTTGAAGAGGCCATGGAGAAGATCACTGGCCTTGAGAAGACGTTCGAAACAAAGCTCGATAACAGATTTAATGAACTGCTTGCGCGTCTTCCACCACCGGCTGCACCTGTCGCACCTCTGCAACAACAACAACTACGCCCCCTTCCGAATCAGTATGGACGAGCACAGCGTGTTCCTATTGAGCCAGGACAAAATTCTGGTGCCGCTACTACTGCTGTTGGTGTTTCTTTGGCTCCTGCTACTGCTGCTGCTGGTACCCAGGAGGATGATGAGTATGTGGGCGATTATGAGGATGAGGTTAATCAAAATCAGATCTACGAGCAGCCACCAGCACCACCACCAGCAGGTCGACCTCAGGTATATATTCGTAATGGTAGGCCTGCACCACCACCTCAGGTACGAGATGATGTCCATATTCCTAAACTGAAATTGAATATTCCACCATTTGAGGGTAGATATGTTCCTGATATATATCTTACTTGGGAGTTAGAAACTGAACAACGATTTACATGTTTACAATATCCTGAGGAGAGACGAGTTGCTGCTGCTGTTTGTGCTTTCACTAGTTTTGCATGTGTATGGTGGTCTGAACATTGTAGATTATATCCTATTCCAACTACTTGGGCTGCTTTGAAAACTGCTATGCGTACGCGTTGGGTTCCACCATATTATCAACGTGAATTGCTTCAAAAATTGCAGCGTTTAAGACAAGGGAAAAATTCTGTAGAAGAATATTATCAGGAATTACAAACTGGCATGATTAGATGTGGTATTGTTGAGGAGAATGAAGCTATGCTTGCACGTTTCTGGGTGGATTAAATAGAGAGATTCAGACCATTCTAGACTATAAGGAGTATACTAATATCACTCGTTTATTCCTTCTTGCTTGTAAAGCTGAACGTGAAGTGCAGGATCGACAAGCATTGGGGCGAACTAACTTTTCTGCAGGCCGACCTTCATCATGGACACCACGTGCATCTTCTACTTCAACTACACCAGCACCTCCATCCGGTGCCACCTCTAGCCGTGATACAAGAAAACAGGCACAACCACCATTATCTGCCAAGAGCGCACCTGCGGGGCCTGCACAGCGTTCGTCTTCTTCCATGGCATCAACAGGGCACACAAGTGATATTATTTGTCGTCGTTGTAAGAGAGGAGATCATTATGCGAGGGAATGCAAATCTCCGCGTGTGATGATTGCTACCGCGGATGGTGGATATGAGTCCGCTAGTGACTATGATGAGGAGACTTTGGCTCTTATTACACGTGAAGAACATGGTGGAGATGATTCTGATCATGAGACGCAATACATGGCTCCTGAAGACGCTGACAGGTATGAATGTTTAGTTGCTCAACGTGTTTTGAGTGTGCAGGTCACACAAGCTGAGCAAAATCAGAGGCACAATTTGTTCCATACCAAGGGAGTTGTGAAGGAACGTTCTGTGCGCGTCATCATAGACGGAGGGAGCTGCAACAACTTGGCTAGCATGGAGATGGTGGAGAAGCTTTCTCTCACCACAAGACCACATCCACATCCTTACTACATCCAATGGTTCAACAACAGCGGCAAGGTTAAGGTAACACGTACTGTTCGTGTGCATTTTAGTATCTCTACATATGTTGATTATGTTGATTGTGATGTGGTACCTATGCAAGCATGTTCCTTATTACTTGGTAGACCATGACAATTTGATAAAAATTCTGTACACCATGGTAGAAACAATCACTATACTCTTGTTCATAAGGATAAAAATATTACTTTGCTTCCTATGACTCCTGATTCCATTTTGAAAGATGATATTAATAGAGCTAATAAAGCAAAACAGGAGAAGAATAAGAGTGAAAATCAGATTGTGGCAAAAGAATTTGAGCAACAAATGAAGCCTAATAATAAACCATCTAGTGTTGCTTCTGAAATTAAATTGAAAAGTGCATGTTTATTTGCCACCAAATCTGATATTGATGAGCTAGATTTCAGCAAATCTGTTTGCTATGCTTTTGTGTGCAAAAAGGCATTATTTTCATTCGAGGACGTGCCTTCCTCTTTGCCTCCTGCTGTCACTAACATTTTGCAGGAGTTCGCTGACGTCTTTCCACAAGACGTGCCACCGGGATTACCGCCTATTCGAGGGATTGTGCATCAGATTGACTTAATTCCCGGTGCTTCACTGCCAAACCGTGCACCATACCGTACCAATCCAGAGGAGACGAAGGAGATTATGCGTCAAGTACAAGAGCTTCTCGACAAAGGTGATATACGCGAACCCCTTAGTCCTTGTGCTGTTCCTATTATTCTAGTGCCGAAAAAGGATGGTACATCACGTATGTGTGTTGATTGTAGAGGCATTAATAATATTACTATTCGTTATCGTTATCCTATTCCTAGGCTAGATGATATGCTTGATGAATTGAGTGGCTCTACAATATTCTCCAAAGTTGATTTGCGTAGTGGCTACCATCAAATTCGTATGAAATTGGGAGATGAATGGAAAACAGCATTTAAAACTAAGTTTGGATTATATGAGTGGTTAGTCATGCCTTTTGGGTTAACTAATGCACCTAGTACCTTCATGAGATTAATGAACGAAGTTTTACGTGCTTTCATTGGACGATTTGTGGTAGTTTACTTTGATGACATATTGATTTATAGCAGATCTTTGGAAGAACATTTGGAACATTTACGTGCTGGTTTTATTGCTCTACGTGATGCACGTTTGTTTGGTAACCTTGGGAAGTGCACCTTTTGCACCGACCGAGTATCTTTTCTTGGCTATGTTGTTACTCCACAGGGAATTGAAGTTGATAAAGCCAAGATTGAAGCTATTGAGAGTTGGCCGCAGCCCAAAACGGTCACACACGTGAGGAGTTTTCTTGACCTCACTGGATTCTATAGGCGTTTTGTGAGAGATTTCAGCACCATTGCTGCACCTCTCAATGAGCTTACAAAGAAAGATGTGCCTTTTCTTTGGGGTACCGCACAGGAAGAAGCCTTGATGAGGACATGACTACCTTGGATATGACCAAAAATATTGCATATATGCATATTTGTCAGGTGATTTCTAGTGCAAACTATTCAATAATCTATTTATGTTATCCAGAACAAAAATACTTCACACACTTTTGTGTTTTGTCTAATTGCAGGTGTATGGGACATTTGTACAATCGACATATGAAGATAAGGAAGAAAGAGATGTTTATTTGCTGTCCAAAAAGTTCTCTCACGTCACTTTTGGCCCAAGAGAAGATAGAGTCCAAGTCTCTCACGTTCTGAATTCAGATTCGGACTGCACAGACACACCTGACTCAAAACGCACACAAGTTTTTCATACGGACTCCGAATTGGGTGATTCTTTTTTTGTTGGAAACTAGATTTCGTGCACTTTCCAACCCAATTGGAATCACCTTCAAATTCGTCCGGAGCGTTGAGTTGTGGACGAAACAATCTGATGCTGCAGCAGAATCCGAGTCAAACTACAAGTCCAAAGGTGTTACATCACCTCCACTTGGGCCCATTGGCCTTGTACGACCTAGATTTAGTTTTAGGCTGCCTTGGGACGTCCTCCCACCTCCTTGGCCGCCACCCCTTGCTCCTATATAAGTAGATCCATCTAGTAGCTTTTCCTTGGGATTTGTTTAGTTAAAAGTTAGCCATTGCAACTTCGTGTATTTCGTTTGTGTCCAACGACCAGACCAAGACCGCTTATGGATCCCCACCTTTATCAATACTTCATATATACTCGCAATATTCAGATTGCTTTTATCATATTCTTGCTTGTTCTTCGATTGCTTGCAGGAATAGACCTTCGTGGTCAGGTTGATTGTGCTCCAGCGTGGTCAATAACCTTTCGGAGTTGGTTTAGCGATTGCTAAGGCGCAACGTCGTGCACGTTTGTAGTCGGATCGTCAAAGTCATCTTCACCAAATCGATAGTTATCATCTCATCGAAAGATCGGGACACCCCCGCCTCTATCAAGTGGTATCAGTTTTCAGGTTGCTCGGTGAGATTTTACAGTTTTTCATAGTTTAGATCGCATCTGTCATTCATACCTACAGTCCATGAAAAAGCCATAAAAAAGTTAGATCTGTTCATCATTTATCCAAGCCAGTCCGAGCCTTTGCAATTTTCTATTCATTGCTTGCATAGTTGAATTATCGGTTGCATCGTCGTGTTAGTTGCTGGTCTTAGTGTCTAGTTCCTTTAGAGTTTCGAGTTCTGTTCACATTAGTCACGCCGCAGCTGGATCATTATCCCTTCCGCTGTCCACCATTCCATCCATTAATTTCCACCACGTGCTACGCACTGTTCATTGTCATAATCATAGTTGAGGTCATTCACATCTTCGCCTGATCCAATCTGCATCTTATCTAGTTTGTCTTGGAAAGAGGGAGAAAAAAAAGATAGAGGAAAAAAAGAGAGGAAAAAAAAGAAAAAGAGAGAAGAAAAAGAAAAAAAGCGTGAGAAAAAAAAAGAGAGAAGAAAAAAAATCGGATCTATCTAGAATCAATCTCGTACCTGAATTCGGATTGGAATCTGTTTTGCGCACTGTTCAGTAAAACAGGTGTATCTTTCTCATACGAAGTCCGTTTTGGCTCCATGAGTACTCAAATTGAAGCTAGCGACGAGCCGCATCTAAATAGTTGCAGAAGCTTGTTCAATATTTGACACCTCAAAATCGGCTTCTAAATAGGTCTTTTTGCCCTCTGAAGTTCGTGAACACAGCTTGTTCCAATTTTTTAGGCCAGTTTTAGAATTCTTTGACTCCTCATATCAACTCGGAATTGGGTGATTCTTTTTTTGTTGGAAACTAGATTTCGTGCACTTTCCAACCCAATTGGAATCACCTTCAAATTCGTCCGGAGCGTTGAGTTGTGGACGAAACAATCTGATGCTGCAGCAGAATCCGAGTCAAACTACAAGTCCAAAGGTGTTACATCACCTCCACTTGGGCCCATTGGCCTTGTACGACCTAGATTTTGTTTTAGGCTGCCTTGGGACGTCCTCCCACCTCCTTGGCCGCCACCCCTTGCTCCTATATAAGTAGATCCATCTAGTAGCTTTTCCTTGGGATTTGTTTAGTTAAAAGTTAGCCATTGCAACTTCGTGTACTTCGTTTGTGTCCAACGACCAGACCAAGACCGCTTAAGGATCCCCACCTGATGAGGACATGACTACCTTGGATATGACCAAAAATATTGCATATATGTTGTCAGGTGATTTCTAGTGCAAACTATTCAATAATCTATTTATGTTATCCAGAACAAAAATACTTCACACACTTTTGTGTTTTGTCTAATTGCAGGTGTATGGGACATTTGTACAATCCACATATGAAGATAAGGAAGAAAGAGATGTTTATTTGCTGTCCAAAAAGTTCTCTCACGTCACTTTTGGCCCAAGAGAAGATAGAGTCCAAGTCTCTCACGTTCTGGATTCAGATTCGGACTGCACAGACACACCTGACTCAAAACGCACACAAGTTTTTCATACGGACTCCGAATTGGGTGATTCTTTTTTTTGTTGGAAACTAGATTTCGTGCACTTTCCAACCCAATTGGAATCACCTTCAAATTCGTCCGGAGCGTTGAGTTGTGGACGAAACAATCTGATGCTGCAGCAAAATCCGAGTCAAACTACAAGTCCAAAGGTGTTACATCACCTCCACTTGGGCCCATTGGCCTTGTACGACCTAGATTTAGTTTTAGGCTGCCTTGGGACGTCCTCCCACCTCCTTGGCCGCCACCCCTTGCTCCTATATAAGTAGATCCATCTAGTAGCTTTTCCTTGGGATTTGTTTAGTTAAAAGTTAGCCATTGCAACTTCGTGTACTTCGTTTGTGTCCAACGACCAGACCAAGACCGCTTACGGATCCCCACCTTTATCAATACTTCATATATACTCGCAATATTCAGATTGTTTTTATCATATTCTTGCTTGTTCTTCGATTGCTTGCAGGAATAGACCTTCGTGGTCAGGTTGATTGTGCTCCGGCGTGGTCAATAACCTCTCGGAGTTGGTTTAGCGATTGCTAAGGCGCAACGTCGTGCACGTTTGTAGTCGGATCGTCAAAGTCGTCTCCACCAAATCGATAGTTATCATCTCATCGAAAGATCGGGACACCCCCGCCTCTACCAGTGTCCCATTAATCCTCCTCCATGCGCCTCCTGCAACAACAAAAGACGAACGGAGCTAGCTGGAATGCATAGCTTGTTAGCACGAAACACAAATCCATCGTTAACAACAAACTTGTTCCACATTCTTCCTTCTTTACAATTCTGCATTACATCTTTAAAATCAGCATCATGCACATATTGATCTTTGATGGTCTCCAAACCAAATATTTTGAAGTCAAGTTGTGAAAGCATAGTATAGCGACGAGACAATGCATCAGCAATAACATTTTCTTTTCCCTTCTTGTGTTTAATGACATAAGGGAAAGTCTCAATGAATTCAACCCATTTAGCATGTCTACGATTCAGTTTAGCTTGACTTTTAATATGTTTCAAAGATTCATGATCAGAATGTATAACAAATTCTTTGGGCCATAAATAATGTTGCCATGTTTCTAAAGTCCGAACAAGAGCATATAATTCTTTATCATAAGTAGAATAATTCAGACTAGGCCCACTCAATTTTTCAGAAAAGTATGCAGACATAGTCACTAGCGGAACGTTGAGCAACTAAACATTCATACCTGTCAGCATCTTCAGGAGCCATGTATTGCGTCTCATGATCAGAATCATCTCCACCATGTTCTTCACGTGTAATAAGAGCCAATGTCTCCTCATCATAGTCACTAGCGGACTCATATCCACCATCCGCGGTAGCAATCATCACACGCGGATATTTGCATTCCCTCGCATAATGACCTCCTCCCTTACAACGACGACAAATAATATCACTTGTGTGCCCTGTTGATGCCATGGAAGAAGAAGAACGCTGTGCAGGCCCCGCAGGTGCGCTCTTGGCAGATAATGGTGGTTGTGCCTGTTTTCTTGTATCACGGCTGGAGGTGGCACCGGATGGAGGTGCTGGTGCAGTTGAAGTAGAAGATGCACGTGGTGTCCATGATGAAGGTCGGCCTGCAGAAAAGTTAGTTCGCCCCAATGCTTGTCGATCCTGCACTTCACGTTCAGCTTTACAAGCAAGATGGAATAAACGAGTGATATTAGTATACTCCTTATAGTCTAGAATGGTCTGAATCTCTCTATTTAATCCACCCAGAAAACGTGCAAGCATAGCTTCATTCTCCTCAACAATACCACATCTAATCATGCCAGTTTGTAATTCCTGATAATATTCTTCTACAGAATTTTTCCCTTGTCTTAAACGCTGCCATTTTTGAAGCAATTCACGTTGATAATATGGTGGAACCCAACGCGTACGCATAGCAGTTTTCAAAGCAGCCCAAGTAGTTGGAATAGGATATAATCTACAATGTTCAGACCACCATACACATGCAAAACTAGTGAAAGCACAAACGGCAGCAGCAACTCGTCTCTCCTCAGGATATTGTAAACATGTAAATCATTGTTCAGTTTCTAACTCCCAAGTAAGATATATATCAGGAACATATCTACCCTCAAATGGTGGAATATTCAATTTCAGTTTAGGAATATGGACATCATCTCGTACCTGAGGTGGTGGTGCAGGCCTACCATTACGAATATATACCTGAGGTCGACCTGCTGGTGGTGGTACAGGTGGCTGCACGTAGTGTTGATTTTGATCAACCTCATCCTCATAATCTCCGACATAATCATCCTCCTCCGCATCAGCAGCAGGAGCCACAGAAGTATCAACAGCAGCACCAACAGTTTGGCCAAACGCAAGAGGAACACGGCTTGCTCGGCGGAGGTCTGCTTCGCGACGTGGAGGTAGTCGTTGTTGTTGTTGTTGGAGAGGTGCGTTAGGTGCAGCGGGTGGTGGTGGTGGAAGACGCGCGAGCAATTCATTAAACTTGTTATCGAGCTTTGTTTCGAACGTCTTCTCAAGGCCAGTGATCTTCTCCATGGCCTCTTCAAAATTGTTCAGCACATCTTGCACCTGTTCAGTCATCATTTGCTGAAACTTATCATGAAGCTCCTTGTTCGATAAATTCTCCCAGTCAATCTCGTCGGCTTGTGATCCTGGCATGGTTAGCAGCAATAGAAACACACAAGAATATGATCCTACAGACTACGAACATGATAGAGGCTAAGGTGTCCCGTCTTTCGATGAGATGGTGGATTTCGCTTTGGTGGAAGTCGACTTTGACGATCCGACTACGAACGTGCGAGGACGTCGCGCCTTAGCAATCGCTAAACCAACTCCGAGAGGTTATTGACCACGCCGGAGCACGATCAACCTGACCACGAGGGTCTGTTTCCTGCGAGCAAACGAAGAACAAGCAAGAAACTGAGATTGCAATCTGGATATTGCGAATATAAGATGAAAGCTTTATTGATCAAGGTGGGGTTCTGTGACGCCTTTGTCTGGTCGTTGAACACCAACGAAGTACGCGAAGTTGCAGCTATGGCGAACTTTTAATCTAAACAAAACCCAAAGTCTAAACGATGCCCTAAGGGCTGTATATATGGAGGAAGAGGGGGGGAATTTCGTGGCCCTTGGTGGAGGGGTCCGAAATCAACCCTATCTCTTGTTTCCCCACACATACGGACTCTAAAAATAGCCTATACTTATGTATTTCGAAATTACATGGGCCTGGCCCAATAATAAGGTGACGCAGCACCTAAAATAGCCTCGGGATGAAATTTATGAAGTGGCATCTTGTATATTTCGTCCAAGGCTTCATGCACCCATTATGGTGGCTTCAAAGTCCTGAAATCATCACTTGTAACTCCGTTCTTGTTTCCCTTGCGCATGCCATCATCTCCATGCTTGTTCTTGCTCCAATGTTCATCCTTCTCCAAGCTAGGCCCTTCATTTGTAAGCAAAACAAATGTATCCAATTTAGGCAGCATCATATTCTCATGAACATTAGAATCATTACCAAGAAACGAAAGTACCTGGTAATTTAGTTGGCGTGCACGAGCTCTAGTAATTGGTCCAGTATGTATAGCAGCAGGGGCTGTGGGTGTAACAATTGTATTGATGTCCTCATCAGAAACATGGCAACATTATTTATGGCCCAAAGAGTTTGTTATACATTCTGATCATGAATCTTTGAAACATATTAAAAGTCAAGCTAAACAGAATCGTAGACATGCTAAATGGGTTGAATTCATTGAGACTTTCCCTTATGTCATTAAACACAAGAAGGGAAAAGAAAATGTTATTGCTGATGCATTGTCTCGTCGCTATACTATGCTTTCACAACTTGACTTCAAAATATTTGGTTTGGAGACCATCAAAGATCAATATGTGCATGATGCTGATTTTAAAGATGTAATGCAGAATTGTAAAGAAGGAAGAATGTGGAACAAGTTTGTCGTTAACGATGGATTTGTGTTTCGTGCTAACAAGCTATGCATTCCAGCTAGCTCCGTTCGTCTTTTGTTGTTGCAGGAGGCGCATGGAGGAGGATTAATGGGACACTTTGGCGTGAAGAAGACGGAGGACGTACTTGCTACATATTTCTTTTGGCCAAAGATGAGACGGGATGTTGAGTGTTTTATTGCTCGATGCACTACATGTCAAAAAGCTAAGTCACGACTCAATCCTCATGGTTTATATATGCCTTTGCCTGTACCTAGTGTTCCTTGGGAGGATATATCTATGGACTTTGTTTTAGGTTTACCTCGAACAAAGAAGGGGAGGGATAGCATATTTGTTGTCGTGGATAGATTCTCGAAAATGGCACACTTTATACCATGTCATAAAAGCGATGATGCTGTTAATGTTGCTGATTTGTTCTTTCGTGAAATTATTCGCTTGCATGGTGTGCCAAATACTATTGTTTCAGATCGTGATACTAAATTTCTTAGCCACTTTTGGAGATGTTTATGGGCTAAGTTGGGGACTAAACTGCTTTTTAGTACTACTTGTCACCCCCAAACTGATGGACAAACCGAAGTAGTCAATAGAACGTTGTCTACTATGCTTAGGGCTGTTTTGAAGAATAATAAGAAAATGTGGGAGGAATGCTTGCCTCATATTGAATTTGCTTATAATCGTTCATTGCATTCTACTACTAAGATGTGCCCTTTTGAAGTTGTGTATGGTTTCCTACCTCGTGCACCTATTGATTTATTGCCTCTTCCATCTTCGGAGAAGGTTAATTTTGATGCTAAACAATGTGCTGAATTGATTTTAAAAATGCATGAGTTAACTAAGGAAAACATTGAGCGTATGAATGCTAAATATAAACTTGCTGGAGATAAGGGTAGAAAACATGTTGTGTTTGCACCTGGAGATCTTGTTTGGTTACATTTGCGTAAGGATAGATTTCCTGATTTGCGCAAATCAAAGCTAATGCCACGTGTTGATGGTCCCTTTAAGGTGTTAGAGAAAATAAATGATAATGCATATAAACTTGAGCTGCCTGCAGATTTTGGGGTTTGATGAGGACATCAATACAATTGTTACACCCACGGCCCCTGCTGCTATACATACTGGACCAATTACTAGAGCTCGTGCACGCCAACTAAATTACCAGGTACTTTTGTTTCTTGGTAATGATTCTAATGTTCATGAGAATATGATGCTGCCTAAATTGGATACATTTGTTTTGCTTACAAATGAAGGGCCTAGCTTGGAGAAGTATGAACATTGGAGCAAGAACAAGCATGGAGATGATGGCATGCGCAAGGGGAACAAGAACGGAGTTACAAGTGATGATTTCAGGACTTTGAAGCCGCCATAAGGAGTGCATGAAGCCTTGGACGAAATATACAAGATGCCACTTCATAATATTCGTCCATAGGCTATTCTAGGTGCTGCGTCACCTTATTAATGGGCCAGGCCCATGTAATTTCGAAATACTTAAGTATAGGCTATTTTTAGAGTCCGTATGTGTGGGGAAACAAGAGTTAGGGTTGGTTTCGGACCCCACCCTCAAGGGCCACGAAATTCCCCCCTCTTCCTCCATATATACAGCCCTTAGGGCGTCGTTTAGACTTTGGGTTTTGTTTAGATTAAAAGTTCGCCATAGCTGCAACTTCGCGTACTTC
>NW_021218116.1:0-1310 GCF_002162155.2 Triticum dicoccoides
TGGCGCACACGAGTCCACATATTCACCATATCAATACACCACTATGGATCCGCTCCCGTCTCCCTACGAGAACGCCTTCCATAGCACTCACGCTTATCTTGCGTATTTTAGAGTATCCACTTTCACTTGTCTATGAACTGATATAAGCAACCCAGAAGTCCTTTTCCGCGGACACGGCTATTCGAATAGATTAGGTTAACCCTGCAGGGGTGTACTTCTTCACACACGCTCTCACCACTTACCGCCGTTTACACGACATGTACTCGGCAACCTTCAAGCGGAAGCCCAACGTGGGTGTCGGCCACGGCCTGCCTAAACACTCAAGTCTCTAGTCCAGGTTTATCGCCTATTCGGGTTCCATCCATGAGGAGATCCGGCCGGAGTTTCGCTCACAGCCCCAAACGATGTGAACAGGGTTCCCGAGACACCAAACGGGTGCCCGGTACACCGTGCCACGTGCCTACCGCATCACAGCCCACCCCTACGGTCAGCGCTGTGCACGGCCTCCAGCATACTACAAACACCAGAAACTACTTGCAACTCCTGGACAGAGGACAAGGGTGATCAAGAAGCCGAGAGGGTCCATTGGTTTCGGGCCCAATGCGTGGTAGTAGCTGAATCATGGATCACAAACACAGAACTCAGTTCCTGAGGACGGCTGCAATGAGACAACCCACCATGTACTCCTACATGGCCTCTCACCGCTACCTTTACCAAATCGTGTTCACACACTTAGCTCACACATAGTAGGACATGTTCACACGCCTCTGATTCATCCCCGATGAATCAGTCCTAACTCAACTCTAAGCAGTAGCAGGCATGACAAACAAACATGAATGAGTAGGCACATCAGGGCTCAAACAACTCCTACTCATGCTAGTGGGTTTCATCTAATTACTGTGGAATGACAGGTCATGCAAAGGATAAAGGGGTTCAACTACCGCAGCATGTAACAGTTGAATCGGTGTTGTCCTAATGCAGTAAAAGAGAGCAGGAGCGAGAGAGTGGGATTGTATCGGAATGAACAAGGGGTTTTGCTTGCCTGGCACTTCTGAAGATAATATAGCTCTTCATCGGTGTCATCGATCACATCGGCGGTACACGTCTATCGAGAGGGGACAATTACCGGCAAATACAGAAAAACACGATCAATGCAATGCACAATATGATGCATGATCATGACATGGCAAAAATGGATGTGTTTTGGGCTAATGCAACTAGCAACAGATTAAATGAAGTTGGTTTGAATACAAGATTCAAATTCAAACTCCATATGTGATTATTTAAATGCCCTTTAATTGATTTGTGCT
>NW_021218117.1:0-1162 GCF_002162155.2 Triticum dicoccoides
GTCGTGTCATTGCTTCCGCAGTCGGTCTGCGTTGGGTACGTAGACAACACTCTCCTCTCGTTGCTATGCATCACATGATCCTGTGTGCGCGTAGGAAATTTTTTTTGAAATTACTACGAAACCCAACAGTGGCATCCGAGCCTAGGTTAATGATGTTGATGTTATATGCACGAGTAGAACACAAGTGAGTTGTGGACGATACAAGTCATACTGCCTACCAGCATGTCATATTTTGGTTCAGCGGTATTGTTGGACGAGACGACCCGGACCAACCTTACGCGTACGCTTACGCGAGACCGGTTCCCTCGACGTGCTTTGCACAGAGATGGCTTGCGGGCGACTGCCTCTCCAACTTTAGTTGAACCAAGTATGGCTACGCCCGGTCCTTGCGAAGGTTAAAACGGAGTCTATTTGACAAACTATCGTTGTGGTTTTGATGCGTAGGTGAGATTGGTTCTTACTTAAGCCCGTAGCAACCACGTAAAACATGCAACAACAAAGTAGAGGACATCTAACTTGTTTTTGCAGGGCATGTTGTGATGTGATATGGTCAAGGCATGATGCTGAATTTTATTGTATGAGATGATCATGTTTTGTAACCAAGTTATCGGCAACTGGCAGGAGCCATATGGTTGTCGCTTTATTGTATGCAATGCAATCGCGATGTAATGCTTTACTTTATTACTAAACGGTAGTGATAGTCGTGGAAGCATAAGATTGGCGAGACGACAATGATGCTACGATGGAGATCAAGGTGTCGCGCCGGTGACGATGGTGATCATGACGGTGCTTCGGAGATGGAGATCACAAGCACAAGATGATGATGGCCATATCATATCACTTATATTGATTGCATGTGATGTTTATTTTTTTATGCATCTTATCTTGCTTTGATTGACGGTAGCATTATAAGATGATCTCTCACTAAATTATCAAGAAGTGTTCTCCCTGAGTATGCACCGTTGCAAAAGTTCTTCGTGCTGAGACACCACGTGATGATCGGGTGTGATAGGCTCTACGTTCAAATACAACGGGTGCAAAACAGTTGCGCACGCAGAATACTCAGGTTAAACTTGACGAGCCTAGCATATGCAGATATGGCCTCGGAACACGGAGACCGAAAGGTCGAGCGTGAATCATATAGTAGATATGATCAACATAA
>NW_021218118.1:0-781 GCF_002162155.2 Triticum dicoccoides
GTCCTCGCACGTTCGTAGTCGGATCGTCAAAGTCGACTTCCACCAAAGCGAAATCCACCATCTCATCGAAAGACGGGACACCTCCGCCTCTATCAAGTGGTATCAGATTTCCAGGTTGCTCGGTGAGATTTTACAGTTTTTCGTAGTTTAGATCGAGTCTGTTCTTCATACCTATAGTCCACGAAAAAGCCACAAAAAAAATTAGGGTTAGTTCATCATATCCGAACCAATCTGAGCCTTGCATAATCTTTTTAGGGTTTTGCTTTGTTGAATTTGCGGTTGCATCGTCGTGTCTAGTTGCTGGTCTTAGAGTCTAGTCTTTTAGAGTTTCGAGTTCTGGTCATAAGTTGTCACGCCGCCGCCGCACCATCATCATCGCCCCTGCCATCTACCACCACCGCACCGAATCCGTATCCATATACCACCACCAATCCGTGTCCATATATCACCACCAATCCGAGTTCTTTGCTTATTAGGTTTGTTTTCGGGATCCATCTAGATTCCGATTCGTGTTTCCTTGCCGGAGTAGGTTTCGGAAAAAAAAAAGTCGGGTAGCCTCGCTCCGTTTAGGCCCAAAATTTTTCGAAAACGCATTTTTCGAAAAAATTTCTGGCTATCCTATTTTTAGGTGTTTCTGAGTGTTTTGAGATAGGTGCCATTATAGGAAGTTTTTTTTGACCCGTTTCCAGTTTTTGGGTCCGGGCAGTCAAAAAAAAAAAATTGGTCGAAAAAATTTCGTGCCCATCCTGTCAGTTTGAGCTAGGAAGAGTTTTGAGACACT
>NW_021218119.1:0-1086 GCF_002162155.2 Triticum dicoccoides
AGGGTCTCATGGACCGTAAACGTGAGGAATTTTGCAGTTTCACCCAAGGCCGACTTTCTGTGGATGTTTACAGCAGGGAGTTTGGTAACCTCGCACGATATGCAACTGAGGAAGTGTCTACTGATGCCAAGAAGCAAGCAAGGTTCCGTAAGGGCCTTAGTCCTGAGCTTCGCCGTGACCTCCGTCTGCATGAGTGCACATCTTTTCAGAAACTTGTCAACAAAGCCATCAGTGCTGAAACTGGTCAGACTGACTATGACGCAACACGCAAGCATGGCCGTGATATGGGTTCCTCATCCGGTGCTGGTCCTCAGAAGCGCCGCGTGTGGGTACCCAACACCGCCCTGCCACCCAGGTTCACACCGAGGCCATCCTTCCAGGCGCCTCGCCCCGTTCAACAGTCTGCACCGGCCAAGCCCTATGGGGGTCCAACTAACAATGCTCCTCCACGTACTAGTTCCGTGACTTGTTTCAAGTGTGGGGAATTTGGTCACTATATGCGTGAGTGTCCCCAGACCAACCCCAACCAGTCTGCTAAAGCTGTTGGCCGTGGCAAGCCGACAGGAAAAGTATTCCACGCCAAGCCGGTCACCGCTTCACGTGGCCATGTCAACTGTATCTCTGCCGAAGAAGCTCAAGAGGATCCCAACGTCGTTCTCGGTACGCTTCTTGTTAATTGCCACCCGGCATCTGTTCTTTTCGATACAGGAGCCTCTCATTCTTTTATATCTGAAGACTATGCTCGTTTGCATAACGTCGCATTCGGTGATATGCCAACCTCTATGGTAATTCAAACTCCGGGATCCAAATGGCAAACTTCTAGAGTAAGCCATGGAAATGAAATCCAAGTCGACAGACTTGTTTTCCTCGCATCTTTGATAGCCCTTAAATCTTCAGATATTAATATCATTCTGGGTATGGACTGGATGTCGGCTCATCATGCCCAAATTGATTGCTTCTCTAGGACTGTTCAACTCACTCACCCTTCGGGCAAGATAGTCAATGTCTTAACCCGAATAGCCAAGCGACAATTATATTCTCTTAACGCCAGCCCTTTGCCAGACCTTGAGGACATTCCGATAGTCC
>NW_021218120.1:0-896 GCF_002162155.2 Triticum dicoccoides
AATATGCCCTAGAGGCAATAATAAAAGTATTATTATATTTCAATGTTCATGATAAATGTCTTTTATTCATGCTATAACTGTATTATCCGGAAATCGTAATACACGTGTGAATACTTAGACCACAATATGTCCCTGGTGAGCCTCTAGTTGACCAGCTCGTTGTGATCAACAGATAGTCATGGTTTCCTGACTATGGACATTGGATGTCGTTGATAACGGGATCACATCATTAGGAGAATGATGTGATGGACAAGACCCAATCCTAAGCATAGCATAAAAGATCGTGTAGTTCGTTTTGCTAGAGCTTTGCCAGTGTCAAGTATCTCTTCCTTCGACCATGAGATCGTGTAACTCCCGGATACCGTAAGAGTGCCTTGGGTGTATCAAACGTCACAACGTAACTGGGTGACTATAAAGGTGCATTACAGGTATCTCCGAAAGTAGCTATTGGGTTGAGACGGATCGAGACTGGGATTTGTCACTCCGTATGACGAAGAGGTATCTCTGGGCCCACTCGGTAATGCATCATCATAATGAGCTCAATGTGACCAAGGTGTTGGACACGGGATCATGCATTACGGTACGAGTAAAGTGACTTGCCGGTAACGAGACTGAACAAGGTATTGGGATACCGACGATCGAGTCTCGGGCAAGTAACGTACCGATTGACAAAGGGAATTGCATACAGGGTTTGATCGAATCCTCGACATCGTGGTTCATCCGATGACAACATCGAGGAGCATGTGGGAGCCATCATGGGTATCCAGATCCCGCTGTTGGTTATTGACTGAGAGCGTCTCGGTCATGTCTGCATGTCTCCCGAACCCGTAGGGTCTACACACTTAAGGTTCGGTGACGCTAGGGTTATTAGGAAGACTAGTATGTGACTACTGAAT
>NW_021218121.1:0-755 GCF_002162155.2 Triticum dicoccoides
ATGAGCGCTCCATACAACTAAAACCAAACCTCGAGTTTCCCCGAGGGGGCGCTGCACAGGACTCTAGTTCGGACCAACACTCAGAGGAGCACTGGCCCGGGGGGGGGGGGTTAAAAAATGATGACCCTTGAGTCTGCAGAACCCAAGGGAAAGAAAAGGCTAGGTGGTAAATGGTAAAACCAATGTTGGGCATTGCTGGAGAAGCTTTACTTAAGGCGAACTGTCAAGGGGTTCCCATTATAGCCCAACCGCGTAAGGGACGCAAAATCCGGGAACATAACACCGATATGACGGAAACTAGGGAGGCAAGAGTGGAACAAAACACCAGGCATAAGGCCGAGCCTTCCACCCTTTACCAAGTATATAGATGCATTAATTAAGTAAGATATATTGTGATATCCCAACAAGTAAACATGTTCCAACAAGGAACAACATCTCCATGTTCCAACAAGGAACAAACTTCAATCTTCACCTGCAACTAACAACGCTATAAGAGGGGCTGAGCAAAGCGGTAACATAGCCAATCAACGGTTTGCTAGGACATGGTGGGTTAGAGGTTTGACATGGCAATTTGGGAGGCTGACAAGCAAATGGTAGGCATCGTAGCATTGGCATAGCAAGAGCGAGCAAACTAGCATAGCAAAGATAGTAGTGATTTCGAGGGTATGATCATCTTGCCTGAAATCCCGCAAGGAAGAAGAACGAGTCCATGAAGAAGACAAACGACCGTAGACGAACGAATCCTCACAACTCCG
>NW_021218122.1:0-8153 GCF_002162155.2 Triticum dicoccoides
TTGGAGCCTTCGCCGACGCTCCGCCGGAGGGGGAATCGATGATGGAGGGCCTCTACATCATCTCCAAGGCCTCTCCGATGAGTTGTGAGTAGTTTACCACAGACCTTCGGGTCCATAGTTATTAGCTAGATGGCTTCTTCTCTCTCTTTCAATCTCAATACCATGTTCTCATCAATCTTCTTGGAGATCTATTCGATGTAACTCTTTTCGCGGTGTGTTTGTCGAGATCCGATGAATTGTGGGTTTATAATCAAGTTTATCTATGAGAAATATTTGAATCTCCTCTGAATTCTTTTATTTGTGATTAAGTTATCTTTGCAAGTCTCTTTGAATTATCGGTTTGGTTTGGCCTACTAGATTGATCTTTCTTGCAATGGGAGAAGTGCTTAGCTTTGGGTTCAGTCTTGCGGTGTCCATTCCCAGTGACAGCAAGGGCAGCAAGGCACACATTGTATTGTTGCCATCGTGGATAAAAAGATGGGGTTTATATCATATTGCATGAGTTTATCCCTCTACATCATATCATCTTTCTTAATGCGTTACTCTGTTCTTTATGAACTTAATACTCTAGATGCATGCTGGATAGCGGTCGATGTGTAGAGTAATAGTAGTAGATGCAGAATTGTTTCGGTCTACTTGTCATGGATGTGAAGCCTATATACATGATCATGCTTAGATAATCTCATAATTATTCGCTTTTCTATCAATTGCTCGATAGTAATTTGTTCACCCACCGTAATACTTATGCTATCTTGAGAGAAGCCACTAGTGAAACCTATGGCCCCCGGGTCTATCTTTTATCATATAAGCTTTCCATCTACTTTTATTTGCATCTTTACTTTTCCTATCTATATCATAAAATACCAAAAATATATTTATCTTATCATATTATCTCTATCAGATCTCACTTTCGCAAGTGGCCCTGAAGGGATTGACAACCCCTTTGTTGCGTTGGTTGCAAGTTCTTTGTTTGTTTGTGTAGGTGCGTGGGACTTCTGAGGAGCCTCCTACTGGATTGATACCTTGGTTTTCAAAAACTGAGGGAAATACTTACGCTACTATTGCTGCATCACCATTTCCTCTTCAAGGAAAACCAACGCAAGCTCAAGACCTAGCAAGCAGGATTTCTGGCACCGTTGCCAGGGAGGTCTTCGCTCAAGTCAAGACATACCAAGTACCCATCACAAACTCATCTCCCTCGCATTTACATTATTTGCCATTTTCCTCTCATTTTCCTCTCCCCCACTTCACCCTTGCCGTTTTATTCGTCCTCTCTTTTACAATCTCCTCTCTCTTTTGCTTCCTATTTTTTGTTTGCTTGTGTGTTGGATTACTTATCGCGATGGCGCAAGATAATACCAAATTGTGTGATTTCTCCAATACCAATAATAATGATTTCCTTAGTACTCCGATTGCTCCTCTTAATGATGTCGAGTCTTGTGAAATCATAACTGCTTTGCTGAATCTTGTTATGAAAGATCAATTCGCCGACCTTCCTAGTGAAGATGCCGCTACCAATCTAAACAACTTTGTTGATTTGTGTGAGATGCAAAAGAGGAAAGATACGGATAATGATATTGTTAAATTGAAGTTATTTCCGTTTTCACTTAGAGATCGTGCTAAAGTTTGGTTTTCTTCTTTGCCTAAGAATAGTATTGATTCATGGAACAAGTGCAAAGATGCTTTTATCTCTAAGTATTTTCCTCCCGCTAAGATCATCACTCTTAGGAATGATATTATGAATTTTAAAGAACTTGATCATGAGGATGTTGCCGAATCTTGGGAAAGAATGAAATTGTTGATTCGCAATTTTCCTACTCATGGTTTGAATTTATGGATGATAATACCAAAATTTTATGCCGGATTGAATTTTGTTTCTAGAAATCTTTTAGATTCGGCCATGGGAGGCATGTTTATGTAAATCACCTTAGGAGAAGCTACAAAACTCCTTGATAATATTATGGCTAATTATTCTCAATGGCACGCGAAAGATCTACTAGTAAAAAAGTTCATGCTATAGAAGAAATTAATGTTTTCAGTGGAAAGATGGATGAACTTATGAAATTGTTTTGTACTAGGAGTGCTCCTATTGATCCCAATGATATGCCTTTGTCAACTTTTATTGAGAATAATAATGAATCTATGGATGTGAATTTTGTTGGTAGGAATAATTTTGGTAACAATGCTTATAGAGGAAACTTTAATCCTAGACCGTTTCCTAGTAATTCCTCTAATAATTATGGAAATTCCTACAATAATTCTTATGGTAATTTTAATAAGATGCCCTCTGATTTTGAGAATAGTGTGAAAGAATTTATGATCTCTCAAAACAATTTTAATGCCTTGCTTGAAGAAAAATTGCTCAAAGTTGATGATTTGGCTAGGAACGTGGATAGACTCTCTCTTGATGTTGATTCTTTGAAACTTAGATCTACTCCTCCTAATCATGATATCAATGAGTCTCTCAAAGCTATGAGAATTTCCATTTATGAGTGCAAAGAAAGAACCGCTAGATTGCGTGCTAAGAAAGATTGCTTTATAAAAGCGTGTTCTTCAAGTTTCCATGCACATAATGATGAAGATCTTAAAGTTATTGATGTGTCCCCTATTAGATCTTTGTTTTGCAATATGAATCTTAATAATGATGGGACTGGAGATGAGTCAACTTTAGTTAAAAGGCGTCCCAATGATTCGGAGTTTTAAATGTTGATGCTAAATTTGGTAAAAGTGGGATTGGAGAGGTCATGACTTCAAATAGCATTGGGCCGACTATCTTGGATTTCAAGGAATTTAATTATGATAATTGTTCTTTAGAAGATTGTATTTCCTTGTTGCAATCCGTTGTGAATTCTCCTCATGCTTATAGTCAAAATAAAGCTTTTTCCAAACATATTGTTGATGCCTTGATGCAATCTTTTGTTGAAAATCTTAATTTGGAAGTTTCTATACCTAGAAAACTTTATGATGAGTGGGAACCTACTATAAAGATTAAAATTAAAGATCATGAGTGTTATGCTTTATGTGATTTGGGTTCTAGTGTTTCCACGATTCCGAAAACTTTATGTGATATTCTAGGTTTCCATGATCTTGATGATTGCTTTTTAAATTTGCACCTTGCAGACTCCACCATTAAAAAGCCAATGTGAAGAATTAATGATGTTATTATTGTTGCAAATAGAAATTTGGTGCCCGTAGATTTTATCGTTCTTGATATAGATTTCAATCTTTCTTGCCATATTATTCTTGGTAGACCTTTCCTTAGAATGATTGGCGCGATTATTGATATGAAGGAAGGGAATATTAGATTCCAATTTCCATTAAGGAAAGGCATGGAGCACTTTCCAAGAAATAAGTTTAAATTACCTTATGAATCTATCATGCGAGCTACTTATGAATTGAGTGCCAAAGATGGCACTACTTAGATCTATCCTCGCTTTTAAATTACCTTATGAATCTATCATGCGAGCTACTTACGAAATGAGTGCTCACGAGATTTGCTGTCATATTTTACTGGAAAGTTCTTTTTAGTTGATTCTTTTTGCAGATGATTAATAGACAAATTCCCCACGTTCAACAGCTTAGTTTAGATTTTTTGTAGTTCAATAAGTAATCGAAAGTTACAGATTACTACAGACTGTTCTGTTTTTGACAGATTCTGTTTTTCGTGTGTTGTTTGCTTATTTTGATGCATGTATGGCTAGTATGTAAGGGTATGAACCATAGAGAACTTGGAATACAGTATGTTTAACACCAATATATAAAAAATGAGTTCATTACAGTACCTTATGTGGTGGTTTTCCTTTCTTTCACTAACGGATCTTACGAGATTTCTTGCTGAGTTTTGTGTTGTGAAGTTTTCAAGTTTTGTGTAAAGATTTGATGGACTATTGAATAAGGACTGGCAAGAGCCTAAGCTTGGGGATGACCAAGGAGACTAAACTTGGGGATGCCCAAGGCACCCCAAGATATCCAAGAATAGCCAAAGGCCTAAGCTTGGGGATGCCCCGGGAAGGCATCCCCTCTTTCGTCTTCATTTATCGGTAACTTTACTTGGAGCTATATTTTTATTCGCCACATGATATGTTTTTTGCTTGGAGCGTCTTGTATGATATTAGTCTTTGCTTTTTAGTTTACCACAATCATCCTTGTTGTACACACCTTTTGGGAGAAACCCACTTGATTGGAATTTATTAGAATACTCTATGTGCTTCACTTATATCTTTTGAGCTAGATAGTTTTTGCTCTAGTGCTTCACTTATATCTTTTAGAGCACGGCGGTGGATTAATTTTGAAGAATTGTCGATCTCTCATGCTTCACTTATATTATTTTGAGAGTCTTTAGAACAGCATGGTATTTGCTATGGTTATAAAATTGGTCCTAGAATTATGGGCATCCAAGTTGGGTATAATAAAAACTATCATAGGAAGTGAATTGGATGTTATGATCAATTTGATACTTGACAATTGTTTTGATATATGGAGGTAGTAATATCAGAGTCATTCTAGTTGGGTGATTATGAATTTAAAGAATGCTTGTGTTGAAGTTAGCAAGTCCCGTAGCATGCACGTATGGTGAAAGTTGTGTAACAAATTTGAAACATGAGGTGTTCTTAGATTGTGCATCCTTGTGAGTGGCGGTCGGGGACGAGCGATGGTCTTTTCCTACCAATCTATCCCCCTAGGAGCATGCGCGTAGTGCTTGGTTTTTGATGACTTGTAGATTTTTGCAATAAGTATATGAGTTCTCTTTGACTAATGTTGAGTCCATGGATTATACGCACTCTGACCTTTCCACCATTGCTAGCCTCTTTGGTACCGTGCATTGCCTTTTCTCACCTTGAGAGTTGGTGCAAACTTCGCCGGTGCATCCAAACCCCGTGATACGATACGCTCTATCACACATAAACCTCCTTATATCTTCCTCAAAACAGCCACCATACCTACCTATTATGGCATTTCCATAGCCATTCCAAGATATATTGCCATGCAACTTTTCACTGTTCCATTTATCATCATGACACGCATCATCATTGTCATATTGCCTTGCATGATCATGTAGTTGTCATCGTATTAGTGGAAAACCCACCATGCATAATTTTTCATACATGTCACTCTTGATTCGTTGCCCATACCGGTACACCGCCAGAGGCATTCATATAGAGTCATATCTTGTTTTAGTTTTGAGTTGTAATTCATGAGTTGTAAATAAATAGAAGTGTGATGATCATCATTATTAGAGCATTGTCCCCAAATAAAAAAAGAAAGGCCAAAAAAAAGAAAGGCCAAAGAAAACAAAGAGAAAAAGAAATAAAAGAAAGGCCAAAAAAGGCCCCAAAAAATATAAAAAGAAAATAAAAAGGGGCAATGTTACTATCTCTTTTTCCACACTTATGCTTCAAAGTAGCACCATGTTCTTCATATAGAGAGTCTTTTATGTTGTCACTTTCATATGCTAGTGGGAATTTTTCATTATAGAACTTGGCTTGTATATTCCTACGATGGGCTTCCTCAAAATGCCCTAGGTCTTCGTGAGCAAGCAAGTTGGATGCACACCCACTAGTTTATTTTGTTGAGCTTTCATAAATTTATAGCTCTAGTGCATCTGTTGCATGACAATCCCTACTCCTCATCTTGACATCAATTGATGGGCATCTCCATAGCTTGTTGATTATCCTCGTCAATGTGAGACTTTCTCCTTTTTTGTCTTCTCCACATAATCCCCATCATCATATTCTGTTCCACCCATAGTGCTATGTCCATGGCTCACGCACATGTATTGCGTGAAAGTTGAAAAAGTTTGAGATTATTTAAGTATGAAACAATTTCTTGGATTGTCATCGGGGGTGTACAAGATGAGATCATTTTTGTGTGACGAAAATGAAGCATAGCCTAACTATATGATTTTGTAGGGATGAACTTTCTTTAGCCATGTTATTTTGCGAAGACATGATTGCTTTAATTAGTATGCTTGAAGTATTACTATTTCTCATGTAAATATGAACTTTTATATTGAATCATTTGGACCTGAACATATGATGCCACAATAAAGAAAATTACATTGAGAATTATGCTAGGTAGCATTCCACATCAAAAATTCTGTTTTTATCATTTACCTACTTTACGACGAGCAAGAATTAAGCTTGGGGATGCTTGATATGTCTCCAACGTTTATGGGCTTTACTTTACACATATATATCATTTTTGATTGTTTCATGCTATTATATTACCCATTTTGGATGTTTATGGGCTTTACTTTACACATATATATCATTTTTGGGACTAACCTACTAACCAGAGGCCCAGCCCGTATTGTTGTTTTTTTGCGTATTTTAGTGTTTCGAAGAGAAGGAATATCAAACAGAGTCCAAACGGAATGAAACCTTTGGGAGCGTTATTTTTGGAACGAACGTGATCCAGAGGACTTGGAGTGCAAGTCAAGAAGCGATCTAGGCGGCCACGAGGGTGGAGGGCGCGCCCCCTGCTAGGCGCGCCCCCTGTCTCGTGGGCCCCTCGGGTGGCCACCGACATACTTCTTCCTCCTATATATACCCACGTACCCTGAAAACATCAGAGGTGACCAAGAAAACCTAGTTCCACCGCCGTAACCTTCTGTATCCGCAAGATCCCATCTTGGAGCCTTCGCCGACGCTCCGCCGGAGGGGGAATCGATGACGGAGGGCCTCTACATCATCTCCAAGGCCTCTCCGATGAGTTGTGAGTAGTTTACCACAGACCTTCGGGTCCATAGTTATTAGCTAGATGGCTTCTTCTCTCTCTTTGAATCTCAATACCATGTTCTCCTCGATCTTCTTGGAGATCTATTCGATGTAACTCTTTTCGCGGTGTGTTTGTCAAGATCCGATGAATTGTGGGTTTATAATCAAGTTTATCTATGAGAAATATTTGAATCTCCACTGAATTCTTTTATGTGTGATTAAGTTACCTTTGCAAGTCTCTTCGAATTATCGGTTTGGTTTGGCCTACTAGATTGATCTTTCTTGCAATGGGAGAACTGCTTAGCTTTGGGTTCATTCTTGCGGTGTCCTTTCCCATTGACAGCAAGGGTAGCAAGGCACGTATTGTATTGTTGCCATCGTGGATAAAAAGATGGGGTTTATATCATATTGCATGAGTTTATCCCTCTACATCATGTCATCTTTCTTAATGCGTTACTCTGTTCTTTATGAACTTAATACTCTAGATGCATGTTGGATAGCGGTTGATGTGTGGAGTAATAGTAGTAGATGCAGAATCGTTTCGGTCTACTTGTCATGGATGTGAAGCCTATATACATGATCATGCCTAGATAATCTCATAATTATTCGCTTTTCTATCAATTGCTCGACAGTAATTTGTTCACCCACCATAATACTTATGCTATCTTGAGAGAAGCCACTAGTAAAATCTATGGCCCCCGGGTCTATCTTTTATCATATAAGGTTTCCATCTACTTCTATTTGCAAAATACCAAAAATATATTTATCTTATCATACTATCTGTATCAGATCTCACTTTCGCAAGTGGCCGTGAAGGGATTGACAACCCCTTTATTGTGTTGGTTGCGAGTTCTTTGTTTGTTTGTGTAGGTGCATGGGACTTTTGAGGAGCCTCCTATTGGATTGATACCTTGGTTCTCAAAAACTAAGGGAAATACTTACACTACTATTGATGCACCACCCTTTCCTCTTCAAGGAAAACCAACGCAAGCTCAGGACGTAGCAATTAGCTCCACCCATAATGCATTTGTGAAGGGGAGAAACATCATGGATGGAATACCCTCTCTTCATGAACTCTTGAACTATACACATGTGAAGAAGAAGGTTGGTGTAGTGCTGAAGCTAGACATCGAAAAAGCATATGATAAAGTGAATTGGGAATTCCTGTTGGAATGCCATAAACTTCGAGGCTTTAGTGACACGTGGTGTGGGTGGATCAAACATATTCTGTATAATGGTATAGTTAGTATTAAGCTAAATAACTGTGTTGGACCCTATTTTCAGAGTGCAAAAGGGGTTCGCCAAGGGGACCCACACTCTCCTTTCTTGTTTAATCTGGCTACTAATTACATTGCTAAGATGATTACTAATGCACAGAAAAACAACCTCTTGGTAGGGCTAGCTCCTGACCTCATTCCTAACGGAATGGCAGTCCTA
>NW_021218123.1:0-1104 GCF_002162155.2 Triticum dicoccoides
CATATTTCCAACAGTCTCCCACTTGCACTAGAGTCAATAATCTAGTTACATTGTGATGAATCGAACACCCATGGAATTCTGGTGTTGATCATGTTTTGCTCTAGGGAGAGGTTTAGTCAACGGATCTGCTACATTCAGGTCCGTATGTACTTTACAAATCTCTATGTCTCCATCTTGAACATTTTCACGAATGGAGTTGAAGCGACGCTTGATGTGCCTTGTCTTCTTGTGAAACCTGGGCTCCTTGGCAAGTGCAATAGCTCCAGTGTTGTCACAGAAGAGCTTGATCGGCCCCGACGCATTGGGTATGACTCCTAGGTCGGTGATGAACTCCTTCACCCATATTGCTTCATGTGCTGCCTCCGAGGCTGCCATGTACTCCGCTTCACATGTAGATCCCGCCACAACGCTTTGCTTGCAACTGCACCAGCTTACTGCCCCACCATTCAAAACATACACGTATCCGGTTTGTGAATTAGAGTCATCCAGATCTGTGTCGAAGCTAGCGTCGACGTAACCCTTTACGACGAGCTCTTCGTCACCTCCATAAACGAGAAACATTTCCTTAGTCCTTTTCAGGTACTTCAGGATATTCTTGACCGCTGTCCAGTGTTCCTTGCCGGGATTACTTTGGTACCTTCCTACCAAACTGACGGCAAGGTTTACATCAGGTCTGGTACACAGCATGGCATACATAATAGAACCTATGGCTGAGGCATAGGGGATGACGCTCATCTCTTCTATATCTTCTGCCGTGGTCGGACATTGAGCTGAGCTCAATTTCATACCTTGTAACACAGGCAAGAACCCTTTCTTGGATTGATCCATATTGAACTTCTTCAATATCTTATCAAGGTATGTGCTTTGTGAAAGACCTATGAGGCGTCTTGATCTATCTCTATAGATTTTGATGCCTAATATATAAGCAGCTTCTCCAAGGTCCTTCATTGAAAAACTTTTATTCAAGTAGGCCTTGATGCTGTCCAAGAGTTCTATATCATTTCCCATCAAAAGTATGTCATCTACATATAATATGAGAAATGCTACAGAGCTCCCACTCACTTTCTTGTAAACGCAGGCTTCTCCATAAGTCTGTGTAAACCC
>NW_021218124.1:0-1513 GCF_002162155.2 Triticum dicoccoides
GTTGAGCATGAACATTATATCTGGATCTTGTTTAATGCGAGACGGTTATTCATTTAAATCAGAGAATAATGGTTGTTCTATTTATATGAGTAATATCTTTTATGGTTATGCACCCTTGAAGAGTGGTCTATTCTTACTAAATCTCGATAGTAGTAATACACATATTCATAATGTTGAAACCAAAAGATGCAGAGTTGATAATGAAAGTGCAACTTATTTGTGGCACTGTCGTTTAGGTCATATCGGTGTAAAACGCATGAAGAAACTCCATACTAATGGACTTTTGGAACCACTTGATTATGAATCACTTGGTACTTGCGAACCGTGCCTCATGGGCAAGATGACTAAAACACCGTTCTCCGGTACTATGGAGAGAGCAACAGATTTGTTGGAAATCATACATACCGATGTATGTGGCCCGATGAATATTGAGGCTCGTGGCGGATATCATTATTTTCTCACCTTCACAGATGATTTGAGCAGATATGGATATATCTACTTAATGAAGCATAAGTCTGAAACATTTGAAAAGTTCAAAGAATTTCAGAGTGAAGTTGAAAATCATCATAACAAGAAAATAAAGTTTCTACGATCTGATCGTGGAGGAGAATATTTGAGTTACGAGTTTGGTGTACATTTGAAAAATTGTGGAATAGTTTCGCAACTCACGCCACCCGGAACACCACAGCGTAATGGTGTGTCCGAACGTCGTAATCGTACTTTACTAGATATGGTGCGATCTATGATGTCTCTTACTGATTTACCGCTATCATTTTGGGGATATGCTTTAGAGACGGCCGCATTCACGTTAAATAGGGCACCATCAAAATCCGTTGAGACGAAGCCTTATGAACTGTGGTTTGGCAAGAAACCAAAGTTGTCGTTTCTTAAAGTTTGGGGCTGCGATGCTTATGTGAAAAAGCTTCAACCTGATAAGCTCGAACCCAAATCGGAGAAATGTGTATTCATAGGATACCCAAAGGAAACTGTTGGGTACACCTTCTATCACAGATCGGAAGGCAAAACATTCGTTGCTAAGAATGGATCATTTCTAGAGAAGGAGTTTCTCTCGAAAGAAGTGAGTGGGAGGAAAGTAGAACTTGACGAGGTAACTGTACCTGCTCCCTTACTGGAGAGTAGTTCATCACAGAAAACTGTTTCAGTGACACCTACACCGGTTAGTGAGGAAGCCAATGATAATGATCATGAAACTTCAGATCAAGATACTACTGAACCACGTAGATCAACCAGAGTAAGATCCGCGCCAGAGTGGTACGGAAATCCTGTTCTGGAAGTCATGCTACTAGATCATGATGAACCTACGAACTATGAAGAAGCGATGGTGAGCCCAGATTCCGCAAAGTGGCTTGAAGCCATGAAATCTGAGATGGGATCCATGTATGAGAACAAAGTATGGACTTTGGTTGACTTGCCCGATGATCGGCAAGCAATTGAGAATAAATGGATCTTTAAGAAGAAGATTGACGCTGATGGTAATGTTACTGTCTACAAA
>NW_021218125.1:0-2305 GCF_002162155.2 Triticum dicoccoides
AACCTGGCTAAAACATCGTGTCCCTTGTCTCCTGTTACCATCCGCCTAGACGCACAGTTCGGGACCCCCTACCCGAGATTCGCCGGTTTTGACACCGACAGGGACCCACTTGAACGAGGCTTTAGGTGCTTCTTCAAATGCATCAATCTCTTCTTGAAGCTTTTCCTTGCCTTTGTTCTTGTGGTCTTGTGGTGGAAGATCATCTTGAGCTTGTGTTCCCTTGAAGGAATTAGGATCATACTTCTCTTGTTGAGGAACAAACTTCGTCTTGGGGTATTGATCTTCTTCCCACTCAACTCCATTGGCATTGAACTTCCGTTCAAAACCAACACCTTGATTCTTCCGGTGCCTTTCTTGCTTGCATACAATTTCCTCGAATTGCTTACTCCAGGCAAGGCTCTTGTAAATACCTTTCTCTATAATTCCCTTCAATAAGCTATTTTCTTGCTCAAGTGTAACTTGGCTAAGAGAATCATTAGTGGAATCAAGAGAACTACTAGAAGCAACAACATTGGATTTGACATTATTATTGTTACTACTAGAGGAAGTATATTTCTTGTACTTGTTACTAGACTTGACTTGAGGCATGTAAGTAGATAAGAGTAAACGCTTGGCAATGTAAGAAGAACTTTTCTTGCGGAGATCATCATTGATTTCCTTTAAGAACTCATGCTCTTGCTCAAGATTGAGCTTTTCAAAGCGCAACTTCTCATGAGCCCTTAAAAGTTCTCGATGATCTTCGAAGATAGTTTCATGATCCAACATAAGAGTGTTTAGTTCTTTAGTTAGAAGCTCAATTTTCTCCTTATCATTGTCATTCATTTGATTAGCATGATTAATTGATGTTTCATCATAGTATTCATCACTAGAGTTGTCAACAAGTAAATCATCATCCACAAGCAAGTCATCTTCATCACTATTAAAATCAACATATTCGGGATGTGTTACCTTTGGACCTTTGGCC
Source organism: Triticum dicoccoides (assembly GCF_002162155.2). NCBI lineage: Eukaryota > Viridiplantae > Streptophyta > Magnoliopsida > Poales > Poaceae > Triticum > Triticum dicoccoides. Next base: position 965 of record NW_021218125.1, read on the forward strand.
ATGAAGCATCTTCCAACACCTTCATTTGGTGAGTCAAATATGTCGTAGGAGTTGGTTGACACAAGTGCTAGACCGGCAACACCTTCATCTTGAGTATATTCGGAGTCGGAGTGATAGCTTCTCTCGGAGTGATTGTCGGAGTCGGAGCCGAAAACCCATTCACCAACATGAGCTTGATGTCTTTGTTTTGTGTAGCTCTTTGATGACTTGTCCTTCCTTTCCGAATCCTTACTTCTCCGTGAGGGTCTTCATTCATAACGATCATCTCTACTCCTCCTCTCTCTTGGTGGTGATTCTTCTCTTTTGCTTCTTCTTTTTGGAGAATCTTCTCTTCTTTTGTGGGGTGCCGTACACTCATTGGAGTAGTGTCCGGGTCTCCCACAATTGTAGCAATTGCGCTCTCGACTAGAAGATCTCTTGTCATTGTAAGACCTTGACTTGGAGCTTCTTTCTTTGCTTCTACTTTTGTAGAATTTGTTGAAGTTCTTCACCATTAAGCTCAATTCTTCATTGAAGGTTGGTTTCTCACTTGATGATGTGGGGGCTTCACTTGAGGCTTTGTAAGCACCACTTGACTTGTTGTGAAGTTCCTCCTTATCCTTGAGTGACATCTCATGAGCAACAATCCTTCCAATGACTTCCGTTGGCTTGAGATCTTTGTAGTTTGGCATCATTTGGATCAATGTGCACACGGTATCATACTTTACATCCAATGCTCTTAGGATTTTCTTGGTGATGAATTTGTTGGTCATCTGTTCACTCCCTAAGCCGGCAATCTCATTTCTGATAAGAGCAAGCCTAGAGTACATTTCAGCGACACCTTCACCATCCTTCATTTTAAACTTGTCAAGCTGACTTTGGAGCACATCCAACTTGGATTCCTTGACGGACTCGGTACCTTCATGCATATCAATCAAAGTATCCCAAATTTCCTTTGCATTCTCAAGACTGCTGATTTTGTTGAATTCTTCGGGGCACAATCCGTTGAAGATGATGTCACATGCTTGAGCGTTGTATTGCAGCATCTTCAATTCTTCCGCATTAGCTTCACGGTTCGGTTCTCTCCCATCGAAGAGTTCACCTTGCAAGCCAATACAAATAATTACCCAAATGGCGGTGTTATGTCCAAGAATATGCATTTTCATCTTATGCTTCCAACTAGCAAAATTAGTACCATCAAAGTAAGGACCTCTACGGTGATAATTTCCCTCGCTAGACGCCCTACTCTCCTGGGTTGTGAATCCAAGGCTATGACCACCAAAAGCTATGGAAATCAAAGCAAATGGAGACCAAAGCTCTGATACCACTTGTAGGACCTTGAAGTATGTCTATAGGGGGGGG
>NW_021218126.1:0-1080 GCF_002162155.2 Triticum dicoccoides
TGGATTTTCAAAGTGCATATCATGCCATTTTGGGGAGACCAGCCTATGCACGGTTCATGGCTCGACCATGTTACGTGTACCTCAAATTGAAGATGCCCGGTCCCAAAGGTGTGATCACTGTCACCGGTGATAGGAAAAAGGCAGAGGAGTGCTTTCAGAAGGGCTCCAAAATTGCCGATTCCCAAGTGACAGCGGTCGAGTTCGAAGAATACAAGCAAAACGCAGATCCAAGTGACTTGCTGCGATCCAAGAAGCCCGCCACAGAATCTGCATTCCAGTCGTCCGGTGAGACGAAGCCTGTTCACATTCACCCGACCGACCCCGAAGCAGCTCCGACCCGCATCTCCACAACACTCGACCCAAAATAGGAAGAAGCGCTCATCCAGTTCCTCCGTGAGAACTGGGACATTTTTGCATGGAAGCCCGCTGACATGCCAGGTGTTCCCAGGGGACTGGCTGAGCATCGCCTAAGGGTCGACTCGTCTGCAAAGCCAGTCAAAGAACATCTTCGGCGGTCCGCCGTCCAGAAGAGAAAGGCCATCGGTGAAGAAGTGGCTCGACTGTTGGCGGCAGGATTTATCCGAGAGATATTCCATTCCGAGTGGCTCGCTAATGTCGTCATGGTTCCTAAGAAGGACAAGTCGCTCCGAATGTGCATTGATTTCAAGCACATCAACCGGGCCTTCCCGAAAGATCACTTTCCTCTCCCTCGCATAGATCAAATTGTTGACTCGACCGCGGGATGCGAGAGGTTGTCTTTTTTAGATGCTTACTCCGGGTACCACCAGATCCGTCTGTATGGGCCCGATGAAGTAAAAACAGCTTTCATCACTCCATTCGGGTGCTTCTGCTATATCACCATGCCATTCGGCCTCAAGAATGCCGGAGCCACATTTATGCGAATGATCCAGAAGTGTCTACTCACTCAAATCAGTCGGAATGTGGAAGCTTATATGGATGATATTGTTGTCAAGTCACGAAAAGGTTCCGACCTGCTCGCTGACCTTGCCGAAACATTTGCCAACCTCAGAAGGTATGATATCAAGCTCAATCCATCAAAGTGCACATTTGGAGTTCCTG
>NW_021218127.1:0-3106 GCF_002162155.2 Triticum dicoccoides
TGTGGTTGCTGCCTCACCTCAATGAGCAAATGGTCAGCGTTTGCCTGACTCATCTATCAACCTTCAGTAAAGAAGCAGCTGAAGGAAGGCCAAGTCATGTTCTTCTGGTCTCATTCATCATTGAAGCCAAATTATTTCGTCAGTCTTCTGTGTGTTTGGTTTAGTTATTTGTACTCTGCATACTTGGATTATTTGTGTGCGTGCCTGTGTGTGTGTGAGCTGCATGCTCTGGTCTGTAGTGTGGTACTGTCTTGTTTACTGCATGTAATGCAACGTTTGAGCAGACAATATCATTTGTGTTGTATTTGTTTTGACTGCTGTGTAATAAAACATGGGGTTTCTTGTGCTAAATTTTGGTAGCCCGGTGCACGCAGCTCCCATTTGTGGCAGTATCTGGGGAAGGGTCCGACCACTTTGAGACTATTGTACGCAACCTTTCCCTAAATCAAGATCGAGGTATTTTCTGTCATATTACATTTCCACGGTTACCGCAGATGTAGAACTCGCGCTCTGGATTACTTCGTGTGTGCAACATATGCCTATCAGCAAGGCGTCCACAGGCGCAAAAGAGCACAGGTGCCCTCGCTCGGGTCCTGGCAGCTTCACCGGTGGCATAGCTGTCGAATTGAAGGGACGTCGTGCTGCAGCGGGATGATTCGCCAGACAGGGCTGGCTGCATTGGCCGTGGCGAGCACATGTCGTGGCCAACAGGGCCAGATGAGAGCTCGGCCAAGGCGGCGGAGTCCCAAACTTGCGACACGCCCCGCGGACGTTGGCTCGCATGGGGGCTCGTGCCGATTCGACAAGCTCCGGTGGGTCCATTGTCACCAAAGCAGCTGACTAAGAGGGAGTAGAATTTTATGGACAATGGAAGTGAAGGTATTTGAGAACAAGCGGCTGCCAGCACATCTATAATAATGCTGGCGCCAATGAAAAACGACGCGCCACAAATGAAAGTTGTGGCTAGCCATTTTTCCACTAGTGAATGGGGTACTTGTGGATGTTCTTTCTCCATGTAATCCTGTGAAATCCCAATTTCCGTCTTCCTTTTTGAGTGGTATTCCTTTTGAGTGAAACTCGTGTGGCTATTCATGCAATCTTCATTCCTTTGGTCCACCATTCCTACGATATTGAGAAGAATCCTATGCCTTTCATGTATAAATCGTCATTCCTAGTGTCTTCCATACGGCACACCAGATCTCGCAGCATAAAGGAACAACCTCATCATCAAACTTGTCACCTTTGCTTGATGCCCTACCATCGCAGCATAAGGAAAGAAGCAGATGCTCAAAGTTGTCACCTTTGATTGGTGCCTTCAAGGACCCAAATCCCAGGTCCCAGCTACACCTTCTTCCATACAACATCTCATTTCCTTTCGCTTCCAATCCATTGATGTGCAGTGCACATCACCCTCCTCCAAGTCAAGCAAGATGGATGCCCAGGGCGCCCTCGACTCGCTCCTGGGCCGCCTCACCGCCATCCTTGCCGACGAGGCGCGACTGCTCGGTGGCCTCCACGGCGACGTGCAGTTCATCAAGGATGAGATGGGGAGCATGAATGGCCTGCTCCTCCACCTTACCGAGGCTGACCACCGCGACCACCATGTTCGTGCTTGGATGAAGCAAGTTGTTGGCCTCACTCGCGATTGTGAGGGCAACGTCGAGCTCTACATCCACAACGTTACAGGCGCTGGCCACCATGGTGGTGGCTTCTTGGGCTACTTGCGACACATTGTCCGCTATGTGCACACCATTCCGGAGAGGCACCGGATTGCAACTAGGATCCAGGAGCTCAAGGTCAGGGCTCGCGACGTGGGCGACAGGAAGCTGAGGTACGGTGTCACCGTGCCACCAGCTGCTGACCAAGATGATGCGATATTCATGGACGATGCATACAAGCACCAGGGGCAGGAAGAAGAGGAGAATGATGCTTGGAGACGCTTTCATCTTGTTTATTATCCAGAGGATGAAGAGGCTTACCTACAGAAAATCATCGATGATAACATCAAGTCCGTGTTGCCTGAGGAAGAACCGGTTGAAGAGCTGACAAGTGGGGAATCAAAGCCGAGGATATTCCTTATGATGTTCAGCCAACATGATTTGGCAGACAAAAGTAATTTCTTACATTCTAGTATTACTGAGGGACTGTATGAGCAGAAAATGGGATCATTTAGTTGCAAAGCCTTGGTCAATGTGTACACAAATGGGGACTTCAAATCTTTGGCTGTAATACTGGGGGAAATACTGGACCAAGTGGAAGCAGAGAAGAGTACGGAAACCTCACCGGGTGATAACGAGAAGGATGAGGCGATGCAACTCACCAAGAAACTTGAGGGGTATCTCAAAGGTAAACGATTCTTGATCATTCTGCAAGGTGTCAATTCCACGGATAATTGGAATAGCATAAGGTCTGCTGTATTACGTGCTACTGCTCATGGCTCTCCTGGCAGCACTATAGTCATTACCACAAATTCTTATGACTTAGTATGTGAGTCCCCTTATGAAATCGTCAAACCACAAGGTCTATTAGATTATTGGCGTGATAAAACCATGATGCTTTTTGGTGAGATCATTATTCCATATGAAAGGGAAAGTTATGTGTCAACCGTTGCAGCATTATGTCGACACGACCGCTTTGCAATGAAGATGATCCAACATCTTTTGTATGTTTACCCTTTAAGGAGTGTTCCACAGCTAGAGAATATTATAGCAACCTTACGTGATTGTCAGAAGTCGAACAAAAATTTGGGAAAGCATATGTTAAGGCTTTCCTATAATAAACTACCTAGCAAGTATAGGAGATGCTTGCTGTACCTAAGTATCTTCCCAAAAGGTGACCGCATTAGGAGAACAACTGTGTGTAGAAGATGGATAACCGAAGGACTGATAACATCAAGGGAGAATCATGCAGACTACGAGGCTTATTGCTGCTTCGATGTGCTCTTCTTGTCGGGTTTCATTCAACCTGTGGAGATAAGTGACATGGGCAAGATCAAGACCTTCACATTACATCCTATTGTTCATGAATCCATCAGCAGGATTGGTAAAGATCTAAACTTTGTGGACACGGTTCTTCCGTCCGATCTGACTCGCCACCTTCCAATTCA
>NW_021218128.1:0-711 GCF_002162155.2 Triticum dicoccoides
GTCCAATTTTTGCCATGACCCTCTCTACTCTTTTGCACATGCTATGCGGGTGAAATGATGATACCATGCCAAGTTTCAACATTTTCAGAATTCATTTTGTAGTGATTTTCAATTTCACGGTCATTTAGCTCTCTAAACAACGAGGTAAATGACCAAAAAACAACAAATGATGTCAGAACATGTTGGAAATTGATGACGTCGCTTGGAATGCTGCATACTGAACACAAAAGAAGTCCGGAGTTTAAATAAGTTTAAAAAACATTGAAGTGCCCGTGTAAGAGATGAGTTCTCGTCCAAAACCCTGATACTCCGAAAGAGTTTGTCCAGTTTGTACACGAAGTGCGTCCAGTTTTTGCCGTGACCCTCTCTACTCTTTCGCACATGCTATGTGGGTGAAATGATGATACCATGCCAAGTTTCAACATTTTCAGAATTCATTTTGTAGTGATTTTCAATTTCACGGTCATTTAGCTCTCTAAACAACGAGGTAAATGACCAAAAAACAACAAATGATGTCAGAACATGTTGGAAATTGATGACGTCGCTTGGAATGCTGCATACTGAACACAAAAGAAGTCCGGAGTTTAAATAAGTTTAAAAAACATTGAAGTGCCCGTGTAAGAGATGAGTTCTCGTCCGAAACCCTGATACTCCGAAAGAGTTTGTCCAGTTTGTACACGAAGTGCGTCCAGTTTTTGCCATGACCCTCTC
>NW_021218129.1:0-1116 GCF_002162155.2 Triticum dicoccoides
AACTATAATATATCAGGGACATATATGATGGTCCTTGAGATATTCGCAATGTTTGACACCGCGAAAGTAGAAATCAAGAAGGAGCATCAATCGTTGATGGTCAGTGAGACCACTAGTTTCAAGAAGGGCAAGGGCAAGAAGGGATACTTCATGAAACGGCAATTCAGCTGCTGCACCAATGAAGAAACCCGAGGTTGAACCCAAACCCGAGACTAAGTGCTTCTGTAATAAGGGGAACAACCACTGGAGCAGCATTACCCTAGATACTTGGTAGATGAGAAGGCTGGCAAGGTCGATAGAAGTATATTGGATATACATTATGTCAATGTGTACTTTACTAGTACTCCTAGTAGCACCAGGGTATTAGATACCGGTTCGGTTGCTAAGTGTTAGTAACTCGAAATAAAAGCTACGGCATAAACGGAGACTAGCTGAAGGTGAGCTGACGATATGTGTTGGAAGTGTTTCCAAGGTTGATATGATCAAGCATCGCACGCTCCCTCTACCACCGAGATTGGTGTTTGCGTTGAGCATAGACATGATTGGATTATGTCTATCACAATACGGTTATTCATTTAAGGAGAATAATGGTTACTCTGTTTATTTGAATAATATCTTCAATGGTCTTACACCTAAAATGAATGGTTTATTGAATCTCGATCGTAGTGATACACATTTTCATGCCAAAAGATATAAGATAGTAATGATAGTACCACTTACTTGTGGCACTGTTGTGTAAGTCATATTGGTATAAAACGCATGAAGAAGCTCCATGTTGATGGATCTTTGGACTCACTCGTTTTTGAAAAGTTTGAGACATGCGAACCATGTCTATTGGTGTATATGCATGAAGAAACTCCATGCAAATGGATCGTTCGGACTCACTTGATTTTGAATCACTTGAGATATGCAAATCATACCACATGGGCAAGATGACTGAAAAGCCTCATTTTCAGTAAGATGGAACAAGATAGCAACTTGTTGGAAGTAACACATTTTGATGTGTGCAGTCGAATGAGTGCTGAGGCATGCAGTGAATATCATTATGTTCTTACTTCACAGATGATTCAAGTAAATGTTGAGTATATTTACTTGATGAAACACAAGTCTGAATTA
>NW_021218130.1:0-985 GCF_002162155.2 Triticum dicoccoides
GGGAGGATATATCTATGGACTTTGTTTTAGGTTTACCTCGAACAAAGAAGGGGAGGGATAGCATATTTGTTGTCGTGGATAGATTCTCGAAAATGGCACACTTTATACCATGTCATAAAAGCGATGATGCTGTTAATGTTGCTGATTTGTTCTTTCGTGAAATTATTCGCTTGCATGGTGTGCCAAATACTATTGTTTCAGATCGTGATACTAAATTTCTTAGCCACTTTTGGAGATGTTTATGGGCTAAGTTGGGGACTAAACTGCTTTTTAGTACTACTTGTCACCCCCAAACTGATGGACAAACTGAAGTAGTCAATAGAACGTTGTCTACTATGCTTAGGGCTGTTTTGAAGAATAATAAGAAAATGTGGGGGGAATGCTTGCCTCATATTGAATTTGCTTATAATCGTTCATTGCATTCTACTACTAAGATGTGCCCTTTTGAAGTTGTGTATGGTTTCCTACCTCATGCACCTATTGATTTGTTGCCTCTTCCATCTTCGGAGAAGGTTAATTTTGATGCTAAATAACGTGCTGAATTGATTTTAAAAATGCATGAGTTAACTAAGGAAAACATTGAGCGCATGAATGCTAAATATAAACTTGCTGGAGATAAGGGTAGAAAACATGTTGTGTTTGCACCTGGAGATCTTGTTTGGTTACATTTGCGTAAGGATAGATTTCCTGATTTGCGCAAATCAAAGTTAATGCCACATGCTGATGGTCCCTTTAAGGTGTTAGAGAAAATAAATGATAATGCATATAAACTTGAGCTGCCTGCAGATTTTGGGGTTAGTCCCACTTTTAACATTGCAGATTTGAAGCCTTATTTGGGTGAGGAAGATGAACTTCCATCGAGGACGACTTCATTTCAAGAAGGGGAGGATGATGAGGACATCAATACAATTGTTACACCCACAGCCCCTGCTGCTATACATACTGGACCAATTACTAGAGCTCGTGCACGCCAACTAAATTACCA
>NW_021218131.1:0-1153 GCF_002162155.2 Triticum dicoccoides
AACCAACGCAATAAAGGGGTTGTCAATCCCTTCACGACCACTTGCGAAAGTGAGATCTAATAAAGATAGTATGATAAGATAAATATATTTTTGGTATTTTATAATATAGATGCAAAAAGGAAAGATGCAAATAAAGTAGATTGAAAGCAAATATGATAAGAGATAGACCCGGGGGCCATAGGTTTCACTAGAGGCTTCTCTCAAGATAGCATAAGTATTACGGTGGGTGAACAAATTACTGTCGAGCAATTGATAGAAAAGCGCATAGTTATGAGATTATCTAGGCATGATCATGTATATAGGCATCACGTCCATAACAAGTAGACCGACTCCTGCCTGCATCTACTACTATTACTCCACACATCGACTGACTCTTGCCTGCATCTAGAGTATTAAGTTCATAAGAACAGAGTAAGGCATTAAGCAAGATGACATGATGTAGAGGGATAAACACATGCAATATGATATAAACCCCATCTTGTTATCCTCGATGGCAACAATACAATACGTGTCTTGCAACCCTTTCTGTCAGTGGGTAAGAACACCGCAAGATTGAACCCAAATCTAAGCACTTCTCCCTTGGCAAGAAAGATCAATCTAGTAGGCCAGACTAAACTGATAATTCGAAGAGACTTGCAAAGATAACTCAATCATACATAAAAGAATTCAGAGAAGATTCAAATATTATTCATAGATAAACTTGATCATAAACCCACAATTCATCAGATCTCGACAAACACACCGCAAAAAGAGTTTATATCGAATAGATCTCCACAAGAGAGGGGGAGAACATTGTATTGAGATCCAAAAAGAGAGAAGAAGCCATCTAGCTAATAATTATGGACCCGTAGGTCTGTGGTAAACTACTTGCAACTCATCGGAGGGGCAAGGATGTTGATGTAGAGGCCCTCTGTGGTTGCTTCCCCCTCCGGCAGAGTGCCGGCAAGGGCTCCAAGATGGTATCTCACGGATATAGAAGGTTACGGCAGTGGAAATTGTGTTTCGTGGTGCTCCTGGATGTTTTCGGGGTACGTAGGTATATATAGGAGGAAGAAGTACGTTGGTGGCCGCCCGAGGGGCCCACGAGACAGGGGGCGTGCCCTCTTATCTTGTGGGGCCCTCGGAGGCTTCTTGACTTGCACTCCAAGATCTC
>NW_021218132.1:0-1425 GCF_002162155.2 Triticum dicoccoides
AGCCAACATGGGTATCCAGATCCCGCTGTTGGTTATTGACCGGAGAACGTCTCGGTCATGTCTGCATGTCTCCCGAACCCGTAGGGTCTACACACTTAAGGTTCGATGACGCTAGGGTTATAAAGGAAGCTTGTATGTGGTTACCGAATGTTGTTCGGAGTCCCGGATGAGATCCCGGACGTCACGAGGAGTTCCGGAATGGTCCGGAGGTAAAGATTTATATATAGGAAGTCCTGTTTCGGCCATCGGGACAAGTTTCGGGGTCATCGGTATTGTACCGGGACCACCGGAAGGGTCCCGGGGGCCCACCGGGTGGGGCCACCTGCCCCGGGGGGCCACATGGGCTGTAGGGGGTGCGCCTTGGCCTACATGGGCCAAGGGCACCAGCCCCTAGAGGCCCATGCGCCAAGATAAAGGAAAAAGGGAAGAGTCCTAAAGGGGGAAGGCACCTCCGAGGTGCCTTGGGGCGGATGGACTCCTCCCCATCCTTAGCCGCACCCCTTCCTTGGAGGAGGGGGCAAGGCTGCGCCTCCCCCCTCTCCCTTGGCCCTATATATAGTGGGGAAAAGGAGGAGCAATCATACCTAAGGCCTTTGGTTGCCTCCCTCTCCCTCCCGTGACACATCTCCTCTCCCGTAGGTGCTCGGCGAAGCCCTGCAGGATTGCCACGCTCCTCCACCACCACCACGCCATTGTGCTGCTGTTGGATGGAGTCTTCCTCAACCTCTCCCTCTCTCCTTGCTGGATCAAGGCGTGGGAGACGTCACCGGGCTGTACGTGTGTTGAACGCGGAGGTGCCGTGCGTTCGGCACTTGATCATCGGTGATCTGAATCACGACGAGTACGACTCCATCAACCCCGTTCACTTGAACGCTTCCGCTTAGCGATCTACAAGGGTATGTAGATGCACTCTCCTTCTACTCGTTGCTGGTCTCTCCATAGATAGATCTTGGTGACACGTAGGAAATTTTTTGAATTTCTGCTACGTTCCCCAACAGTGGCATCATGAGCTAGGTCTATTGCGTAGATTCTTTGCACGAGTAGAACACAAAGTAGTTGTGGGCGTTGATGTTGTTCAATATGCTTACCGTTACTATTCCAATCTTGTTTCGACGGTATTGTGGGATGAAGCGGCCCGGACCGACCTTACACGTACTCTTACGTGAGACAGGTTCCACCGATTGACATGCACTTGGTGCATAAGGTGGCTAGCGGGTGCCAGTCTCTCCCACTTTAGTCGGAACGGATTCGATGAAAAGGGTCCTTATGAAGGGTAAATAGCAATTGGCATATCACGTTGTGGTCTTGCGTAGGTAAGAAACGTTCTTGCTAGAAACCCATAGCAGCCACGTAAAACATGCAAACAACAATTAGAGGACGTCTAACTTGTTTTTGCAGGGTATGCTATGTGATGTGATATGGCCA
>NW_021218133.1:0-3106 GCF_002162155.2 Triticum dicoccoides
TGTGGTTGCTGCCTCACCTCAATGAGCAAATGGTCAGCGTTTGCCTGACTCATCTATCAACCTTCAGTAAAGAAGCAGCTGAAGGAAGGCCAAGTCATGTTCTTCTGGTCTCATTCATCATTGAAGCCAAATTATTTCGTCAGTCTTCTGTGTGTTTGGTTTAGTTATTTGTACTCTGCATACTTGGATTATTTGTGTGCGTGCCTGTGTGTGTGTGAGCTGCATGCTCTGGTCTGTAGTGTGGTACTGTCTTGTTTACTGCATGTAATGCAACGTTTGAGCAGACAATATCATTTGTGTTGTATTTGTTTTGACTGCTGTGTAATAAAACATGGGGTTTCTTGTGCTAAATTTTGGTAGCCCGGTGCACGCAGCTCCCATTTGTGGCAGTATCTGGGGAAGGGTCCGACCACTTTGAGACTATTGTACGCAACCTTTCCCTAAATCAAGATCGAGGTATTTTCTGTCATATTACATTTCCACGGTTACCGCAGATGTAGAACTCGCGCTCTGGATTACTTCGTGTGTGCAACATATGCCTATCAGCAAGGCGTCCACAGGCGCAAAAGAGCACAGGTGCCCTCGCTCGGGTCCTGGCAGCTTCACCGGTGGCATAGCTGTCGAATTGAAGGGACGTCGTGCTGCAGCGGGATGATTCGCCAGACAGGGCTGGCTGCATTGGCCGTGGCGAGCACATGTCGTGGCCAACAGGGCCAGATGAGAGCTCGGCCAAGGCGGCGGAGTCCCAAACTTGCGACACGCCCCGCGGACGTTGGCTCGCATGGGGGCTCGTGCCGATTCGACAAGCTCCGGTGGGTCCATTGTCACCAAAGCAGCTGACTAAGAGGGAGTAGAATTTTATGGACAATGGAAGTGAAGGTATTTGAGAACAAGCGGCTGCCAGCACATCTATAATAATGCTGGCGCCAATGAAAAACGACGCGCCACAAATGAAAGTTGTGGCTAGCCATTTTTCCACTAGTGAATGGGGTACTTGTGGATGTTCTTTCTCCATGTAATCCTGTGAAATCCCAATTTCCGTCTTCCTTTTTGAGTGGTATTCCTTTTGAGTGAAACTCGTGTGGCTATTCATGCAATCTTCATTCCTTTGGTCCACCATTCCTACGATATTGAGAAGAATCCTATGCCTTTCATGTATAAATCGTCATTCCTAGTGTCTTCCATACGGCACACCAGATCTCGCAGCATAAAGGAACAACCTCATCATCAAACTTGTCACCTTTGCTTGATGCTCTACCATCGCAGCATAAGGAAAGAAGCAGATGCTCAAAGTTGTCACCTTTGATTGGTGCCTTCAAGGACCCAAATCCCAGGTCCCAGCTACACCTTCTTCCATACAACATCTCATTTCCTTTCGCTTCCAATCCATTGATGTGCAGTGCACATCACCCTCCTCCAAGTCAAGCAAGATGGATGCCCAGGGCGCCCTCGACTCGCTCCTGGGCCGCCTCACCGCCATCCTTGCCGACGAGGCGCGACTGCTCGGTGGCCTCCACGGCGACGTGCAGTTCATCAAGGATGAGATGGGGAGCATGAATGGCCTGCTCCTCCACCTTACCGAGGCTGACCACCGCGACCACCATGTTCGTGCTTGGATGAAGCAAGTTGTTGGCCTCACTCGCGACTGTGAGGGCAACGTCGAGCTCTACATCCACAACGTTACAGGCGCTGGCCACCATGGTGGTGGCTTCTTGGGCTACTTGCGACACATTGTCCGCTATGTGCACACCATTCCGGAGAGGCACCGGATTGCAACTAGGATCCAGGAGCTCAAGGTCAGGGCTCGCGACGTGGGCGACAGGAAGCTGAGGTACGGTGTCACCGTGCCACCAGCTGCTGACCAAGATGATGCGATATTCATGGACGATGCATACAAGCACCAGGGGCAGGAAGAAGAGGAGAATGATGCTTGGAGACGCTTTCATCTTGTTTATTATCCAGAGGATGAAGAGGCTTACCTACAGAAAATCATCGATGATAACATCAAGTCCGTGTTGCCTGAGGAAGAACCGGTTGAAGAGCTGACAAGTGGGGAATCAAAGCCGAGGATATTCCTTATGATGTTCAGCCAACATGATTTGGCAGACAAAAGTAATTTCTTACATTCTAGTATTACTGAGGGACTGTATGAGCAGAAAATGGGATCATTTAGTTGCAAAGCCTTGGTCAATGTGTACACAAATGGGGACTTCAAATCTTTGGCTGTAATACTGGGGGAAATACTGGACCAAGTGGAAGCAGAGAAGAGTACGGAAACCTCACCGGGTGATAACGAGAAGGATGAGGCGATGCAACTCACCAAGAAACTTGAGGGGTATCTCAAAGGTAAACGATTCTTGATCATTCTGCAAGGTGTCAATTCCACGGATAATTGGAATAGCATAAGGTCTGCTGTATTACGTGCTACTGCTCATGGCTCTCCTGGCAGCACTATAGTCATTACCACAAATTCTTATGACTTAGTATGTGAGTCCCCTTATGAAATCGTCAAACCACAAGGTCTATTAGATTATTGGCGTGATAAAACCATGATGCTTTTTGGTGAGATCATTATTCCATATGAAAGGGAAAGTTATGTGTCAACCGTTGCAGCATTATGTCGACACGACCGCTTTGCAATGAAGATGATCCAACATCTTTTGTATGTTTACCCTTTAAGGAGTGTTCCACAGCTAGAGAATATTATAGCAACCTTACGTGATTGTCAGAAGTCGAACAAAAATTTGGGAAAGCATATGTTAAGGCTTTCCTATAATAAACTACCTAGCAAGTATAGGAGATGCTTGCTGTACCTAAGTATCTTCCCAAAAGGTGACCGCATTAGGAGAACAACTGTGTGTAGAAGATGGATAACCGAAGGACTGATAACATCAAGGGAGAATCATGCAGACTACGAGGCTTATTGCTGCTTCGATGTGCTCTTCTTGTCGGGTTTCATTCAACCTGTGGAGATAAGTGACATGGGCAAGATCAAGACCTTCACATTACATCCTATTGTTCATGAATCCATCAGCAGGATTGGTAAAGATCTAAACTTTGTGGACACGGTTCTTCCGTCCGATCTGACTCGCCACCTTCCAATTCA
>NW_021218134.1:0-967 GCF_002162155.2 Triticum dicoccoides
TGAACTCTGAAAAGGTTCCAAGTTGGCATGGTATCATTATTCCACCCATATAGCATGTGCGAGAAAGTAGAGAGGGTTACGGCAAAAACTGGATGCGCTTCGTGTACAAAACGGACAATCTCTTTCGAAGTATCAGGGTTTCATACTGTTACAAAGGGATTTCATTTTCTTGAACTTATTTGAACTCCATAGTTACTCTGTGTTCAAAATGCACCATTCAAAGCCACATCATCAATTTACAACTCTTTGTGACTACATTTGTTATTTTTCATGCATTTACTGATTATTTCTAGCTATAAGACTATGAAATTGAAAAGCATTTAAAATGAACTCTGAAAAGGTTCCAAGTTGACATGGTATCATGATTTCATCCACATAGCATGTGCGACAACGTAGAGAGGGTTACGGCAAAAACTGGATGCACTTCGTGTACAAAACGGACAATCTCTTTCGAAGTATCAGGGTTTCATACGGAAACTCGTCTGCTACAAAGGGATTTCATTTTTTAGAACTTATTTGAACTCCATTGTTTTTCTGTGTTCAAAATGAACCATTGAAAGCCACATCATACATTTACAACCCTTTCTGACTACATTTGTTATTTTTCATGCATTTAGTGATTATTTTGAGCTATGAGACCATGAAATTGAAATGCATTTGAAATGAACTCTGAAAAGGTTCCAAGTTGGCATGGTATCATCATTTCACCTACATAGCATGTGCGAGAAAGTAAGAGGGTTACGGCAAAAACTGGATGCACTTCGTGTACAAAACAGACAATCTCTTTCGAAGTATCAGGGTTTCATACGGAAACTCGTCATTTACAAAGGGATTTCATTTTTTTGAACTTATTTGAACTCCATTGTTATTCTGTGTTCAAAATGCACCATTCAAAGCCACATCATCAATTTACAACCCTTTCTGACTTCATTTGTTTTTTTTTCATGTATTTACTGATTATTTTGAG
>NW_021218135.1:0-1532 GCF_002162155.2 Triticum dicoccoides
CGTGAGGGTGATACGGAGTTGCCCACTGCATATTTAGATCATGACTCCATGGCTTCACATCATTTTGTCGAGAGGCCCGAATCACCTCTTTTATATCGTTTAATTTTTAACAAACGGCATGTTGTCCGTATTACTCTCCTTGCTCCTGCCCTTTTTGATTCACAGACAAAAGGAAGATAGACTATTACTAGAGAGGAGGCATATGAGCACGAGAGGAGAGCGGAGGCAGCCCGACTCCACGCTGCAGCTCAGCAGGCTATAACTGTTGCACATCAGTACGACCCCAGCTACACGTACGGGTATCCGCCAGGCTGTCCCTGGCAATAGAACAATTTAGGCCAAAAGCCTAAGCTTGGGGGAGTACGTATTTCTCACCGACATTACATTTATGTTCACACACACTCATTGCTAGATGTCAGTGCTCATACTCTTTCACTGTAATATCCATGCTAGTTTATTTTCTTTTTCCTGCTTTCTTCTTGTGTGTTTGCTAAACCTTAAGAAAAACAAAAAATTAGTAGTAGTTTACTTTTCTGCTGTATTAGTTGTAATTAAAAAGAAAACACAAAAACATTTCCCGTTCTTCTTTTGCTTGTTGGGAGCTTTCCCGTGTAAATAGTTTTATTTCTTTTCTTTTCTTTTGGGGTCAGTGGGAGAAGACAATGATTAAATTGTTGAAGTGGCTCTTATATGCATTATTGTTGATTTAACCCAGAGCCCATATTGCCTTGTCTTCTCCTGTTTATTGAATGCTCGCAGATTCCAGCTTAGTCCAATGCACGTGCACTCTTATTATTATTCACACCATTCGTTGTGCAAGTGAAAGGCAATTATGATGAAATATATGATGGACTAACTGAGATGAGAAAAGCTGGTATGAACTCGACCTCTTTTGTTTTTGTAAATATGATGAGCCCGTCGTTCCTGATTCAGCTTATTATGAATAAACATGTTTGCAATGACAATTAGAGATCATAGTTGCTTGTGGCATGCTTGATTAGCTATGAGTTATAATGATTTACCTTGCGTGCCAACATGCCATTGAGATGATTATGATGTGGTATGATAGGGTGGTATCCTCCTTTGAATGATTTAAGTGACTTGACATGGCACATGTTCACGCATATAGTTGAAACAAAATCAACATAGCCTTCACGATATTTATGTTCATGGTGGATTATATCCTACTCATGTTTGCATCCAATGTTTATTAATTTTAATGCATGTACATGGCTGTTGTCGCTCTCTAGTTGGTCGCTTCCCAGTCTTTTGCTAGCCTTCACCTGTACTAAGCGGGAATACTGCTTGTGCATCCAATCCCTTAAACCCCAAAGTTATTCCAGATGAGTCCACTATACCTTCCTATATGCGGTATCTACCTGCCGTTCCAAGTAAATTTGTATGTGCCAAACTCTAAACCTTCAAATAAGTATTCTGTTTTGTATGCTCGAATAGCTCATGTATCAACCAAGGTTGTCCTTATCTTCCGTGTTAGGCGGGTTATTCTCAAGAGGAGTGGACTCCGCTCCTCA
>NW_021218136.1:0-1652 GCF_002162155.2 Triticum dicoccoides
TACCGCTAATCAAACACTTGGCTGCTTATTCATGTTTGAGCATCGATCGGTCTCCTCGTGAGAATCTTATGTTGTTATTTTTCTTCCTAGCACCTACCTGGGGAGTGCCCAACCCGCTAGACATGCCTAGGCCGCCCAGAACACATGGCAATGCCACAGTCACGCGGTGACCACGCGGCGGGCATGCGAGTTTACGCGCTCTAGAGTTGGGGCCCTCGGCCACCGTCCAAACCTCGACGTATCGCCACCAAACCATGTATTTATGATTAAATAGGTTCTTATGGAACTAGAAATGATTTTTGGCCAAAATAAATAGCAAACTATGAGGCAGCTGCAGTTCAAATTTGACCCGTTTCCTACTGAATCGGCGGGAATTTGTCTTTTTCACCAGAGGTGGATCAAAACTTTTGACACCCGACCATTTTGTCAATTGTGCATTAAAAATGGCCTAGTATTTTATAAAATTGATTAGGTCCAATTTTGCAACAAATATATGCCTTCACAAAAAAAAACTCATCGGGCACTCGGAAAATGGAAAATCTATTTTCCGTGCAAAGAAAATGAAAACTCCCTTAGCCAACATTGTTTGGAATTCCAAGATGCACCCTTGAGCACAATATGAGATCATTTGAACAAACTATGTCATGAATGTGGCCATAAGATTGATCATTTGGCTTGAAAGCCATGAATCTTCATGCATGATAGCTCATTTCTAAGAACACTTTTTAAAAATAATTGCCGTATTACAAGTTTATTATTTTTCCTGGCAACTTGGTCACATATAATGACACAATGCGAAGGTTTTCCAATTTTTTGATTTTTTTTGAATTTCTTATGCCCGTTTCAAAATGCGGTCAAAACAACGGGCTTGCCGTTCCTAGCTAGTAGTTGAATCTTGCATTTTTTTGGTGTTTCTCTGACTAAATAGATAGTTATGTACCTAGAAATGATTTTTGGAGAAAATAAATAGCAAACTATGAGGCAGCTGCAGTTCAAATTTGACCCGCTTCCAACTGAACCGGCGGGAATTTGTCTTTTTCACCAAAGGTGGATCAAAATTTTTGACACCCAACCATTTTGTCAATTGTGCATTAAATATGGCCTAGTACTTTAGAAAATTTATTTGGTCCAAATTTACAACAAATATATGATAGGTCCTTCACAAAAAAAACTCATTTCAGGCACTGAGAAAATGGAAAATGAATTTTCCGTGCAAAGAAAATGAAAACTCCGTTAGGCAACATTGTTTGGAATTCCAAGATGCACCCTTGTGCACAATATGAGATCATTTGAACAAATTATGCCATGAATGTGGCCATAAGATTGATCATTTGGCTTGAAAGCCATGAATCTTCATGAATGATAGCTCATTTTTAGAACACTTTTTAAAAATAATTGTCGTATTACAAGTTTATTAGTTTTCCTGGAAACTTGGTCACATATAATGACACAATGCGAAGGTTATTTCCCCTTGGGACCACTAAAAACACATTTTCTCTCCCTCTCCCTCTCCCACTAAAAACACACACTTCCTCGAAACTTCTCGTCCTCTCCCTCCCTCCCTCTCGCACCGCCTGTGAATGTGACTCGCCGTATCCGCGCTCCCGTCCGCCGCCGGTGAGCAGCCCCATCCTATCCTCCCGTTCCAACCC
>NW_021218137.1:0-1652 GCF_002162155.2 Triticum dicoccoides
TACCGCTAATCAAACACTTGGCTGCTTATTCATGTTTGAGCATCGATCGGTCTCCTCGTGAGAATCTTATGTTGTTATTTTTCTTCCTAGCACCTACCTGGGGAGTGCCCAACCCGCTAGACATGCCTAGGCCGCCCAGAACACATGGCAATGCCACAGTCACGCGGTGACCACGCGGCGGGCATGCGAGTTTACGCGCTCTAGAGTTGGGGCCCTCGGCCACCGTCCAAACCTCGACGTATCGCCACCAAACCATGTATTTATGATTAAATAGGTTCTTATGGAACTAGAAATGATTTTTGGCCAAAATAAATAGCAAACTATGAGGCAGCTGCAGTTCAAATTTGACCCGTTTCCTACTGAATCGGCGGGAATTTGTCTTTTTCACCAGAGGTGGATCAAAACTTTTGACACCCGACCATTTTGTCAATTGTGCATTAAAAATGGCCTAGTATTTTATAAAATTGATTAGGTCCGATTTTGCAACAAATATATGCCTTCACAAAAAGAAACTCATCGGGCACTCGGAAAATGGAAAATCTATTTTCCGTGCAAAGAAAATGAAAACTCCCTTAGCCAACATTGTTTGGAATTCCAAGATGCACCCTTGAGCACAATATGAGATCATTTGAACAAACTATGTCATGAATGTGGCCATAAGATTGATCATTTGGCTTGAAAGCCATGAATCTTCATGCATGATAGCTCATTTCTAAGAACACTTTTTAAAAATAATTGCCGTATTACAAGTTTATTATTTTTCCTGGCAACTTGGTCACATATAATGACACAATGCGAAGGTTTTCCAATTTTTTGATTTTTTTTGAATTTCTTATGCCCGTTTCAAAATGCGGTCAAAACAACGGGCTTGCCGTTCCTAGCTAGTAGTTGAATCTTGCATTTTTTTGGTGTTTCTCTGACTAAATAGATAGTTATGTACCTAGAAATGATTTTTGGAGAAAATAAATAGCAAACTATGAGGCAGCTGCAGTTCAAATTTGACCCGCTTCCAACTGAACCGGCGGGAATTTGTCTTTTTCACCAAAGGTGGATCAAAATTTTTGACACCCAACCATTTTGTCAATTGTGCATTAAATATGGCCTAGTACTTTAGAAAATTTATTTGGTCCAAATTTACAACAAATATATGATAGGTCCTTCACAAAAAAAACTCATTTCAGGCACTGAGAAAATGGAAAATGAATTTTCCGTGCAAAGAAAATGAAAACTCCGTTAGGCAACATTGTTTGGAATTCCAAGATGCACCCTTGTGCACAATATGAGATCATTTGAACAAATTATGCCATGAATGTGGCCATAAGATTGATCATTTGGCTTGAAAGCCATGAATCTTCATGAATGATAGCTCATTTTTAGAACACTTTTTAAAAATAATTGTCGTATTACAAGTTTATTAGTTTTCCTGGAAACTTGGTCACATATAATGACACAATGCGAAGGTTATTTCCCCTTGGGACCACTAAAAACACATTTTCTCTCCCTCTCCCTCTCCCACTAAAAACACACACTTCCTCGAAACTTCTCGTCCTCTCCCTCCCTCCCTCTCGCACCGCCTGTGAATGTGACTCGCCGTATCCGCGCTCCCGTCCGCCGCCGGTGAGCAGCCCCATCCTATCCTCCCGTTCCAACCC
>NW_021218138.1:0-1051 GCF_002162155.2 Triticum dicoccoides
AATTATAAAAGGAATGCAACACGAGGACTTCCCAGGAGGTCACCCATCCTAGTACTACTCTCGCCCAAGCACGCTTAACTTCGGAGTTCTGATGGGATCCGGTGCTTTAGTGCTGGTATGATCGCATCCGACATGTTTCCCCGTCTTCGTTCCTTATGCTTGCCACTCCCAGGTCCGCTCCAAAGACGATTCTACATTCTCACTACCATTACAACCGTTCCCTAACAATGGATAATGTCCTATACTACTTACTCTCCCGCTCAATCACGGAGACGAGTTTTCCACGGTTTCCACCCCTCCCTCCATACCGCAGCAACACGAGTTTTTTCCACCCCTTTCAGAAAGAGCTCTTCGCGCCACAAAGCCGCCCCAAGACGCGCGAGAAATGAGCATCGAGCTTAAACATATCGCAAACGTCAAAAATAATATAACGGGATTAATATATATCGCGCACGTGCGATATGTTTGTCACAAGGCGCAAAAAATAATTATAAAAGGAATGTAACATGAGGACTTCCCAGGAGGTCACCCATCCTAGTACTACTCTCGCCCAAGCACGCTTAACTTCGGAGTTCTGATGGGATCCGGTGCTTTAGTGCTGGTATGATCGCATCCGACATGTTTCCCCGTCTTCGTCCCTTATGCTTGCCACTCCCAGGTCCGCTCCAAAGACGATTCTACATTCTCACTACCATTACAACCGTTCCCTAACAATGGATAATGTCCTATACTACTTACTCTCCCGCTCAATCACGGAGACGAGTTTTCCACCCCTCCCTCCATACCGCAGCAACACGAGTTTTTTCCACCCCTTTCAGAAAGCGCTCTTCGCGCCACAAAGCCGCCCCAAGACGCGCGAGCAATGAGCATCGAGCTTAAACATATCGCAAACGTCAAAAATAATATAACGGGATTAATATATATCGCGCACGTGCGATATGTTTGTCACAAGGCGCAAAAAATAATTATAAAAGGAATGCAACACGAGGACTTCCCAGGAGGTCACCCATCCTAGTACTACTCTCGCCCAAGCAAGCTTAACTTCGGAGTT
>NW_021218139.1:0-1321 GCF_002162155.2 Triticum dicoccoides
TCTGGAATTTAAATAATTCTTAAATGATTTATTAATTTCAGAAAATGCCCTAAACTTCAATAAATCATAGAAATTCAACCGTAACTCCAAATTAAATAATTTATATATGAAAAATTATCAGAAAAATTCAAGGAATCCATCTGTACCATTTTCATGCATGTTAGAACAACTTATAGATGTTGTTTAGCACAAATCATATAAAGGGCATTTAAATAATCACATATGGAGTTTGAATTTGAATCTTGTATTCAAACCAACTTCATTTAATCTGTTGCTAGTTGCATTAGCTCAAAACACATTCATTTTGCCATGTCATGAGCATGCATCATATTGTGCATTGCATTGATTGTATTTCTTCCTTGTTGCCGGTATCTGTTCCCTCCCGGTAGACGATGTTCCGACGTTGTGATCGTTGACACTGATGAAGACTCAATGTTATCTTCAGAAGTGCCAGGCAAGAAAAACCCCCTTGTTCATTCCGATACAATCCTACTCTCTCGCTCCTGCTCTCTTTTAATGCATTAGGATAACACCGATCCATCTGTTACTTGCTGCGGTAGCTGAACCCCTTTATCCTTTGCATGACCTGTCATTGCCACAGTAAATAGATGAAACCCACTAGCATGAGTAGGAGTTGTTTGAGCCCTGTTGTGCCTACTCATTCATGTTTGTTTGTCATGCCTGCTACTGCTTAGTGTTGAGTCAGGTCTGATTCATCGGGGATGAATCAGAGGTGTGTGAACATGTCCTACTGTGTGTGAGCTAAGTGTGTGAACACGATTTGGTAAAGGTAGCGGTGAGAGGCCATGTAGGAGTACATGGTGGGTTGTCTCATTGCAGCCGTCCTCAGGAACTGAGTTCTGTGTTTGTGATCCATGATTTAGCTACTACCATACATTGGGCCCTGAAATATGACCCCGCTCGACTTCTTATTCACCCTCGTCCTCTGTCCAGGAGTTGCAAGTAGTTTCTGGTGTTTGTAGTATGCTGGAGGCCGTGGACAGCGCTGACCGTAGGGGTGGGCTGTGATGCGGTAGGCACGTGGCCGGGTATACCGGGCGCCCGTTTGGTGTCACGGAACCCTGTTCACATCGTTTGGGGCTGTGAGCGAAACTCCGGCCGGATCTCCTCATGGATGGAACCCGAATAGGCGATAAACCTGGACTAGAGACTTGAGTGTTTAGGTAGGTCGTGGTCTACACCCACGTCGGCTTTCGCTTGAAGTCTGCCGAGCACATGTCGTGTGCAGACGCTAAGTGGTGGAAACATGTATGAAGAAGTACACCCCTGCAGGGTTAACATCATCTATTCGAATAGCCGT
>NW_021218140.1:0-913 GCF_002162155.2 Triticum dicoccoides
TCCCCCGTCTCGTCGCCGGCGAGGGGGGTTCGGTTGGGACGCGCCCTGTTCCGTCCCGGGTCGGGGGAACAGGGGAAGGGGACGCGGTGCGGGGGCTGGGCCGGGTGGGCCGGCCAGTCTGGCTGCGGGCCAGGGGGATTGGGCGGTGGCCGTGCGGGTGGGTTGGGCTGTCTGGTCCAGGGGGCTCCTCCCCCCCTTTTAGTTTTCTTCTTTTTTTTTGTAAACTCTTTCTTTTATCTATTTTCCCTTTTTGTTTTATTTAGTTTTAGGGCATCTAGGCATTTTATAAAATGGTGTTTGCTTCACCATAATTACCAGTGCAATATTTGGCAACCCCCGAACATTTTCGCTTTGACTTTTGGAAACTTAGGGTGTTTGTCACTAATTCATATTTGGATTAGCAATGATTTTGAACTACCACTTGGTTAGCAACAGTAACACTGGTGACATGGCATCATTATAAGAGTTTTACTGTAGCCTAATTATCCGGGCGTTTTCAAATCTCCTCCACTACAAGAAATCTCGTCCCGAGATTTAGGAGGTAGAAGGAAACAGTGCGGGGTATTCATCACGCAGGCGATCCTCACGTTCCCAAGTGGCTTCATCTTCAGAATGGTGCGACCACTGAACTTTGAGGAACTTGATCGCCTTCTGGCGTGTGCGGCGTTCAGCTTGGTCGAGAATGCGGACCGGATGCTCTTTATAGGAGAGATCCTGTTGCAATTCGAGCACTTCATGATCCACTCCTCGGATCGGGTCCTTGAAGCAACGGCGGAGCTGTGATACATGGAACACATCGTGAACCTGAGAAAGGTTCGGCGGAAGCTCCAGTTGATATGCCACTTTTCCACGCCTCTCGAGAATAGTGAATGGGCCAATATAGCGAGGAGCTAGCTTGCCCTTGATCCCGAAG
>NW_021218141.1:0-1061 GCF_002162155.2 Triticum dicoccoides
ATCCGAATGCTTCTTCACTTTGAATACCCATTTTGAGTCAATAACATTTACCCGTGGTGGTGGAGGAACGAGAGTCCATGTCTTGTTACGAAGAAGAGCATGAAACTCCTGCTCCATAGCCTCTCGCCAATGTGGAATGCGCAGGGCAGCCTGATATGAGCGAGGCTCAGAAGATGGATCCGCAACAGCAGCAGCCAAACAAGCAGCCAACCAAGCAACCGTACCATCCTTACGTTCCTTAGGTTTGAAAATGCCACTGCGACTGCGTGTATGTGGTCGGGACACAGGAACCACCGAGGTCGATGGAGCAGCCTGCAACGGGCTGGAGGACGGCGACGTTGACGAGTCAGCCGGTGACGAGGAGCCAGTCACGGTAGCCTCGGACTCGGTTGGCGAAGAAGGCCGACCCACCGGCGAAACCGGCAGAGCAAACGAAGCAGCTGGCGACTCCGGCATCACAGACCGGGCCGATGGCGAGCTCGGCATAGTGGGCCGTGGCGCGGCCGGTGTCGCGGGCCGATCCGCTGATGAAGGCGACGTGAGGACCCGAGCCGCGGGCGAAGACGGCGTGACGGGCCGAGCCGCAGGCGAAGACGGCGTGACGGGCCGAGCCGCGGGCAACTCGGCGGCCGCTGGCGAAACGGACCGAGCAGTGGAGATGCTCGGCGCGACGGGCTCGTCGGGTGACCATGCATGGGCACGCGAATCGATGCCATGCAACATAGGGCGATCGACGTGCCCACCAGAAGATGACGATGATGATGGTGAATCCTCCAACAGCTCCAAACGAGCTCCACGTCCGGTTCCTGCACCATGGTTAGGTAACAGCAAAGGAGAGTATGCAACATCATCAAATTGGTCAGAAGCAACAGAGGATGAATGCAGGGATGGTGGTTCGACAGTGGACACAGGAAGGTTGGCAAAGGGAAAAACATGCTCATCAAACACGACGTCCCGAGATATATAGACACGATTAGTGGGAACATGAAGACATTTGTAACCTTTATGAAGAGAGCTATAGCCAAGAAAAACACACTTCTTAGAACGAAACTCAAGCTTGC
>NW_021218142.1:0-1041 GCF_002162155.2 Triticum dicoccoides
CGGGCGACGGCGGGCGGCGTCGAGGGCGAGGTCGACGGCGGGCGGCGTCGAGGGCGAGGGCGGCAGGCCTTCGGCGCGGCAGAGGCAGAGCGGAGAAATGGAGGCGACGGGTCGGGCGCATGTATTTATAGCCCCCCCCTTTAGTCGCGGTTGGGGAGGCGAACCGCGACTAAAAGTATTTTCCAAATACTTTTTCTTTTTCAAAATGTTAAAAATACAAATAATATAACAAAAAATTCAGAAAAATAAAACTAATTCAATTCAAAATTCTAAAAATACAAATAATATATCAAAAAATTCAGAAAAAAAAACTAATTCAATTCAAAATGTTAAAAATACAAATAATATATCAAAAAATTCAGAAAAATAAAACTAATTCAATTCAAAATTCTAAAAATACAAATAATATATCAAAAAATTCAGAAAAATAAAACTAATTCAATTCAAAATTCTAAAAATACAAATAATATATCAAAAGATTAAGAAAAATAAAACTAATTCAATTCAAAATGTTAAAAATACAAATAATATATCAAAAAATTCAAAAAAATAAAACTAATTCAATTCAAAATGTTAAAAATACAATTAATATATCAAAAAATTCAGAAAAATAAAACTAATTCAATTCAAAATTCTAAAAATACAAATACAGCTGATCGTCAAACTTTGGTATCCATGGAGCGTCATGGACTACATCACTCCAAATTTCATGTATCATTCGAAAATGGACACCAAACACATCACGGGTAATATAATTCACATGATCCATTCAACAAAGTTTGGTACAATAAATTATTACACATCATTTCTTCCCTTGTGTCCCTGCTTGCTTACGATTGTGCCGTATCCATGGAGCATCCTCATCATTTAACTTAATGCTTGGGTCGGTGTTCACTTTGAAGGGCGGAATTTCAGCAAACATATTATAATCTTCTGACATGTCTGTCTTGTCCTCCACTCCCACGATGTTTCTTTTCCCTGAAAGAACAATGTGGCGCTTTGGATCATCGCATGATGTACTGATCGTTTTCTTATCTTTCC
>NW_021218143.1:0-1232 GCF_002162155.2 Triticum dicoccoides
AGGCTGCTTTGCGCTTCTGCTGTGAGGGCCGCAGTGTGCTCCTCCGTATGGAGAGAGCGCTCTATGTTTCCATTGACTGTGATGACCCCCTGGGGTCCTCGCATCTTGAGCTTGAGATATGCATAATGCGGTACCGCATTGAATCTCACAAATGCGGTTCGCCCGAGCAGTGCATGGTAGCCACTACGGAACGGGACTATGTCGAAGATTAACTCTTCGCTTCGGAAGTTATCCGGAGATCCGAAGACCACTTCCAGTGTGACTGAGCCTGTGCAATGGGCCTCTACACCTGGTATGACGCCTTTAAAGGCCGTTTTTGTGGGTTTGATCCTTGAGGGGTCTATACCCATTTTGCGCACTATGTCCTGATAAAGCAGGTTCAGGCTGCTGCCGCCATCCATAAGGACTCGAGTGAGGTGAAATCCGTCAATGATTGGGTCTAGGACCAATGCGGCGAATCCGCCATGACGGATACTAGTGGGGTGGTCCCTGCGGTCAAAGGTGATCGGACAGGAGGACCATGGGTTGAATTTTGGGGCGACTGGCTCCAACGTATATACGTCCCTGAGCGCACGCTTCTGCTCCCTCTTGGGGATGTGGGTTGCGTATATCATGTTCACCGTCCACACTTGTGGGGGGAACCTCTTCTGTCCTCCGGTGTTCGGCTGTCGGGGTTCCTCCTCGTCATCACCATGTGACCAGTTATCTTTGTTTTTGGCATTTAACTTGCCGGCTTGCTTGAACACCCAACAATCCCTATTGGTGTGGTTGGCTGGCTTGTTGGGGTGCCGTGTATTTGGCACGAGCGATCGAGTATACGGTCCAAACTGGACGGGACCGGAGTGCTTCTTTTGAATGGATTTTTCTACTGACCGGGTTTAGAGCCTTTGAATCCGGCATTGACTGTCGTATCCTCGGTATTATCGCTGTTAATGCGGCGCTTATGTTTGTTGCGACGTGACCTGCCGTTGCCGTCCTTGGCATCTGAAGTACCATGGTTCTTTGATATGTTATTTCTACGAGCCAACCAACTGTCCTCTCCTGCACAAAAGCGGGTCATGAGTGTCGTGAGGCCTGCCATAGATTTCAGATTTTCCTGGCGAAGGTGCCGGGCGAGCCATTCGTCGTGGATGTTGTGCTTAAAAGCTGCTAGGGCCTCTGCATCCGGACAGTCGACGATTTGATTTTTCTTTGGTAGGAACCGTGTCCAGAATTGCCTGGCGGATTCCTCT
>NW_021218144.1:0-1653 GCF_002162155.2 Triticum dicoccoides
ACTTAGTTCATGTTAAGGGATATCTTTCTGTGTATGTGTGTGTGTTGAAGAAAGATGATATCTTCATTAATTGGTCCTTGTGATCAGTTGTTGGACCTATTGTCTTACCCCATCTATAATTTGAGTATGGGCTATCATCCAATCAGACCAGAACCAACGATATTCGTAATGTTGTCTTACTCGTGGTTGATCCCTCGAGCATACACCATTATATCTTTTGGGTCTGACCAATGCTAACACTTGTTCTCTTAACTATGGAATTCCTTTTAAAGGGAAACCCGGAAGAATTGTTGTTGAGCCCATTGACAACATCCTTATCTCCTCCATGATTTTGTTGAACATTAAGCTAGTGTTGGAAACTTTTGAAAGCATTTCTTCATGCTAACTCATGAAGTATTTGTTTGATGAAAGGAGTGACTTCCTCTTATACACATGCATTTGGTGAAAGTTGCCGCTGTGGATTTGAGAAAGTTAGTTTTGCTTCCTCTGGAATCATCCCAAGTCAGTCATGCATACGTGCGAAGTATTCTGTGGTCTGGAGATTTGCAACCTCCATTCTATATGTATATCCTAGCACACCAAGCTACTAATTGAGTTGTTCAAAGATAAAGGAGTCTGTCCAAGGTGAACTCTTTGGACTTCCACGCGTGGAGACTTCGATGTCATTAATGATGGTTCCCCACCTGAACTCGGTAGTGTTTTGTTGTAAGACTACCATGTGATAATGTTTGTCTGGGACAACGTGTTCACATGTGTGTAGCAGAACCAGCTCATGTTTTGGAGCTTGCTATCGTAGTTCGCTCCCCAAGAATCTCGCGACGTCATCTCGTCGATTTGTGTTGCAAACTTTCATTTTTCTTCCTAGACTCGATGAGTCTGGAATATCCTGACACCAACCAGATCTGAATCTCAGGCAGATATGATGGTTTGGAACATTTTCCAAGAACTATAATATCGATCCCTTGGAAACCGGTAAAGTGGATGTCGTGGCCAGCCCCACCCAGCCGAAAGACCTATTATTGTAGTATCTTGATTGAAGAAGTTGGCCACCTCCCCATAAGGATTTCGTAGGATTTACCTCCGTAACTGTTCCTTATGGATTCTAGTGCTCCTGAAGTCCGACCTTTTACTTGATGTTCTAGATATCAAACCATATCTATGAATGGGTTACACTAGCACATCAAGGAGAACATTAGAAGCGGAGTGCTAAATGTCTCTCGGTCGATCATCCAGATTTTGTTTCCTTGGCCCCGCCAAGGGTGAAATCTGAGAAAGTGTTATCTTCCTTTGCATCTGCATCTTCCACCGGTATTCATCATGGTAGTAAGTTGTGTTGCCAGGATCCTTGACACGGATATTGGTAAAACCTAGATGAATATGGAAATGCTCAAGTTCTTGAGAGCACGCACAAGCGCTACGTGTTATCATCGGCACTAGCTGGGTTTGCTCTCAGTTCCCTCGGCAATGCTATGACCTACTCAAACAGTGAATTCACTCTCTGTTGTTGGGTTCCTCCCCAGTTACCAGAATCATTCCCAGCGTTTGCATTCTGTTCCTAGCCTGCACCGCCAATGTGCCATTCTACCATGGGTCTCTTCCATTTCCGGTGATAAGCAAATTCATCCATTGCGTTGTCTTCAACAAGGTAATCCA
>NW_021218145.1:0-1087 GCF_002162155.2 Triticum dicoccoides
GAGTAAAGAGACTTGCCGGTAACGAGATTGAACTAGGTATGATGATACCGACGATCGAATCTCGGGCAAATAACATATCGATGACAAAGGAAACGGTGTATGTTGTCATGCGGTTTGACCGATAAAGATCTTCGTAGAATATGTAGGAGCCAATATGAGCATCCAGGTTCCGCTATTGGTTATTGACCGGAGATGTGTCTCGGTCATGTCTACATAGTTCTGGAACCCATAGGGTCCGCACGTTTAACGTTCGATGACGATTTGCATTATGAGTTATGTGTTTTGATGACCGAAGTTTGTTCGGAGTCCCGGATGAGATCACGGACATGACGAGGAGTCTTGAAATGGTAAATAGGTAAAGATTGATATATTGGAAGGTGGTATTCGGACACCGGAAGGGTTCCGGAGTGTATCGGGTACAAACCGGAGTACCGGAAGGGTTACCGGAACCCCCCGGTGGAAGATATGGGCCATGTGGGCCATGGCAGGGAGGCTAACCAGCCCACAAGGGGCTGATGCGCCCCCCACAAGGTAGGAGGCCGAATTGGAGTAGGGAAGGGGGTGGCGCCCCCCTTTCCTTCTCCTTCTCCCTCTCCTTTCCCCTTTCCATTTCCGGTAAAAGGAAAAAAAAGATGGGGGGCGCGAATCCTACTAGGAGTGGAGTCCTAGTAGGACTCCCCCCTCCCTTGGCGCGCCCCTGGTGGCTGGCCTCCTCCTCCCTCCTTTATATACGGGGGCAAGGGGGCACCCCAAAGCACAACAGACAATCTCTTAGCCGTGTGCGGTGCCCCTCCATAGTTTACCACCTCGGTCATATCGTCGTACTGCTTAGGCGAAGCCATGCGCCGGTAACTTCATCATCACCGTCGCCACGCCGTCGTGCTGACGAAACTCTTCCTCGGCCTCAACTGGATCAAGAGTACGAGGGACGTCATCGAGCTGAACGTGTGCTGAACACGAAGGTGCCGTGCGTTCGGTGCTGAGATCGGTCGGATCGTGAAGAAGTACAACTACATCAACCGCGTTGATATAACGCTTCTGCTTTCGGTCCACGAGGGTACATGGACACACTCTTTCCACTCGTTGC
>NW_021218146.1:0-1051 GCF_002162155.2 Triticum dicoccoides
TATTCTCCAAGCTTGATCTCCGTATGGGTTATCATCAGATTCGTATTCGTGAGCAAGATATTCCCAAGACGGCGTTCAGAACAAGCTTTGGTTCTTATGAATACACCGTCATGTCTTTTGGCCTCGCCAACGCTCCTCCGACGTTCTCTCGTATGATGAACTTCATCTTCAATCCCTACACCAATGAATTCGTTTTGGTCTATCTCGACGACATTCTGGTTTTCTCGAAGAACAAGGAAGATCATGCCAAGCACTTGCGTTTGGTTCTTGACAAGCTCAGAGAACATCAGTTCTACGCCAAGTTCTCCAAGTGTGAATTTTGGCTCGATGAGGTTCTTTATCTTGGTCATATCATCTCTGCCAAGGGCATTTCCGTGAATCCTGAGAAGGTGTCCGCAATTGTGAATTGGGAACCTCCTCAGAACGTGAAGCAACTCTGCAGTTTTCTCGGTCTCGCAAGCTATTGCAGAAGATTCGTTGAAAACTTTTCTAAGATCGCCAAGCCTCTCACAAATCTTCTTCAGAAGCACGTCAAGTACGTTTGGTCTCCGGAGTGTGATATTGCTTTCAACACTTTGAAAGAAAAATTGATCACTGCTCCAGTTCTGACTCCGCCTGATGAAACCAAGCCGTACGACGTTTTTTGTGATGCCTCTCTCCAAGGTCTCGGTGCTGTACTCATGCAAGAGAAGAAAGTTGTTGCTTATACCTCTCGCCAGTTGAAACCTAATGAGAAGAACTACCCCACTCATGATCTCGAGTTGGCGGCAGTTGTGCATGCTTTGTTGACTTGGAGACATCTTCTATTGGGAAGAAAAGTGGATATTTTCACTGATCACAAGAGTCTCAAGTACATCTTCACTCAGCCTAATCTCAACCTCAGGCAGACTCGATGGGTCGAAATGATTCAAGAGTACAATCCGAGTATCGAGTATACTCCAGGCAAGGCTAATGTGATTGCTGACGCTTTGAGCAGAAAAGCATATTGCAACAGTCTGATTCTCAAGCCTTATCAACCCGAGCTTTGTGAAGCTTTCCGCAAACTTAATCT
>NW_021218147.1:0-1029 GCF_002162155.2 Triticum dicoccoides
TCAGTTTGGGGACGCGGCAGCGACGGCTTCGCCTGAATGCCTGGTGCCTGCGATTTGGGCGAGCGGAGGCAACGTGGGACTGCGCCGCTGTGCTGTTCGCCGTGACGCGTGACCGCGCTGTGTATATGGAGGACGCGTGCCCAAGCTGTGTTGTGCTTCTCTTCCTGTGCGGATGTTCGCCAACAGTCGGGAGCTGGACGTGATCGGGGTCCACTTCGCCGCCACCAAGCTCGGGCTTCCTGGAGACCAGGCACCTCTTCGTCGCCCGTCGCCCCGGAGGCACGCGCAGAATTCAGTACACCATGTTCGCAAACATGGTAGTCAACGACGCTCTGGATGTGGTCGACGTGAGAACTAGGTTCCGTCATGGACATGTACCCTGACAAGGTATGTGCTATGGGCTGTACTCTCTATTTTATCTTTATTTTAGTGGTTGACTTCATCTCATGCTTGCCCGTTCCATAGGCATTGTCGTGAATCTGTTTCCTTTAGTTTTTTTTTGAAAGATCCAGCATTGCTGGCTTTTCATTGATGGGCCATTTGCATTTCTGTCCCTAACTCGAACCACCTAATCAGATATACCCCTAATTTGAAAGCCTACTCAAATTTGCCCCTCCGCCGTTAGTTGCACTTATAAAAATGCCCCTCCGTGCCGTTTCCGTTCAGTCAAAGCTGTTTGACCGTTATCTGGCCGTTTCTTTGACAATTTTACCCCTGTGTCCATGTGCCACTTAGTAGTGGGTCCCACTCTTAAAAAATAAAACGAAAAAACACTTTCTCTCACCCTCTTTGTCACCCACACTTACATGTGGGGCCGATCTTGAAAAAAAAAGAAAAAAGAACATGACTGTTCAAACTAGTCCGACGGTTGCCGGCGGCGACCAAATCCCACGGCAGAGGCACGCTGGGAGGCTGCGAGGAGGCCAACTAAGGGAACAAGGTGATAGCCCTTGCTCAACCGCGTCCAGCGATGTGCTCTTCGGACCATATGGTTGCTGGAGCAAACGGCGGCGACCATTCTCGCGGCGG
>NW_021218148.1:0-909 GCF_002162155.2 Triticum dicoccoides
GCAATGTGACCAAGGAGTTGATCACGGGATGATGTGTTACGGAACGAGTAAAGTGACTTGCCGGTAACGAGATTGAACAAGGTATTGGATACCGACGATCGAATCTCGGGCAAGTAACATACCGATAGACAAAGGGAATTGAATACGGGATTGATTAAGTCCTTGACATCGTGGTTCATCCGATGAGATCATCGTGGAACATGTGGGAGCCATCATGGGTATCCAGATCCCGCTGTTGGTTATTGACCGGAGAACGTCTCGGTCATGTCTACATGTCTCCCGAACCCGTAGGGTCTACACACTTAAGGTTCGATGACGCTAGGGTTATAAAGGAAGTTTGTATGTGGTTACCGAATGTTGTTCGGAGTCCCGGATGAGATCCCGGACGTCACCAGGAGTTCTGGAATGGTCCGGAGGTAAAGATTTATATATGGGAAGTCCTATTTTGGCCACCGGAAAATTCGGGATTTTTTGGTATTGTACCGGGAAGGTTCTAGAAGGTTCCGGAGTGGGGCCCACCTGCATGGGGGGACCCACATGGACGTGGGTAGTGGGGGCAAGGCCCCACACCCCTGGTCAAGGCGCACCAAGATCCCCCCTTAGAAGGAATAAGATCATATCCCGAAGGGATAAGATCAAGATCCCTAAAAAGGGGGGATAACAATCGGTGGGGAAGGAAATAATGAGATTTCTTTCCTCCCACCTTGGCCAACGCCCCAATGGACTTGGAGGGCAAGAAACCAGCCCCTCCACCCCTATATATAGTGGGGAGGCGCATGGGAGCTATACACGAAGTTCTGGCACAGCCCTACCTCTCTCCCTACTCCTCCTCTCCCATGGTGCTTGGCGAAGCCCTGCTGGATTGCCACGCTCCTCCACCACCACCACGCCGTTGTGCTGCTGTTGGAT
>NW_021218149.1:0-722 GCF_002162155.2 Triticum dicoccoides
GGGGGGTTTCTCTCTTTTTCCTTTTTTGTTCTTTGTTAGTTTTGTTTTCTGTTTTTATATTTTCTTTCCTTTTATTTTTATTTGTAGTTTCATTGATCTTTAGTTTTATAAAAATTACCACTAGTGCCTAAATTTGTATTTATCAACAAACTACTGTGAGATTAATTATTAACCCATAATAAAATAGTTTTAGCATTTTATAATTTCAATAGGCATTTTTTTTAATTGTTTTCACTACTGTTTTAATTGTTTTAGAGCCTTTAAACATTTTATCAAAGTTTGGTTTCTCCACCATAATTACTTACGATTTATTTGATACAACCCAAACATTTTAGTTTTAATTTTTGAAAACTTTTGTTGTCTGCCTGATTTTAAATTGAAATCAAATCGGTTTCGAACTAATGCGAGATTAACCATAGTAATCGAGGTGACATGGCATCATTAGTGGAGGATTACTGTAGCGTAACTATCCGGGCGTCACACTCCTCCTCGTCCTCCTCTTCTTCTTCTTCTTCTTCTTCTTCTTCTTCTTCTTCTTCTTCTTCTTCTTCTTCTTCTTCTTCTTCTTCTTCTTCTTCTTCTTCTTCTTCTTCTTCTTCTTCTTCTTCTTCTTCTTCTTCTTCTTCTTTTCTTCTCCTGCCCCTTTTCTTCTTCTTCTTATTCTTCTTCTTCTTCTTCTTCTTCTTCTCGTCATCCTCCTCCTCTTCTTCTTCCTCCTCCTC
>NW_021218150.1:0-808 GCF_002162155.2 Triticum dicoccoides
GTGTCGGTCATCAACACTTGTAGTTTTGGCTGATTCTGGGCCGTTTCTTGGACTATTACTCACTGATTTGGGGTCCCTGAGTGATTTCCATGATTGTCGAACCCCGGGGCGCGTTTATGTGTCGTTCATCAATAATCCTAGGTTTGTCCTATTCTGGGCTCTTTCATGGACTATTACTCACCGTTTTGGGGTCCCGGTGTGATTTCCACGATTAACAAACCCTGGGGTGCGCTTACGTGTCGGTCACCAACACTTGTAGTTTTGGCTGATTCTGGCCCGTTTCTTGGACTATTACTCACTGATTTGGGGTCCGTGAGTGAGTTCCATGATTTTCGAACCCCGGGGTGCCTTTATATGTCGTTCATTAATAATCCTAGGTTTGTCCGATTCTGGGCTCTTTCATGGAATATTACTGTAACATCCCAATTTTTATTAAATTCGGATGTTAATAGAATCATTCAATGCATGTCATATTTCTTTGCATTTTGGAGTTTTTAAAAAAAAATATTCAAATAATATTTTTCCACTCGAGAAAAACAAATGAGAGGGGATAAGATGACTTCCTCAAAATATAAAAGAGTGGGAAATTTTATTTTGAATATTATTTGAAGTTTTGGAGTTTATTTGGTATTTGTTTTATCTGCAAAAAGTGCATTAATTGCATTAGGAAAATATTTTCAAAATGTTCTGTGCTTAAGTTAATGTTCACTAGGCTCTATTTATTGCATAGTTATTTTATAAATTATTGTGGTGTTTTTATTAATTCTTTTGAATTAATTATGACCACTTTAGTGTTCTGTTTAAAAAA
>NW_021218151.1:0-3322 GCF_002162155.2 Triticum dicoccoides
TCCCGGATGTGATCACGGACATGACGAGGAGTTTCGAAATGGTCGAGACATAAAGATCGATATATTGGAAGCCTATATTTGGACATCGGAATCGTTCCGGGTGAAATCAGCATTTTACCGGAGTACCGGGGGTTACCGGAACCCTCCCGGGGGGTTATTGGGCCTACATGGGCCTTGAGGGAGAAGAGAAAAGGAGGCAGGAGGTGGCCGCGCGCCCCTCCCCTTCCTAGTCCGAATAGGACAAGGGAAGAGGGGCGGCGCCCCCCCTTTCCTTCCCCTCTTCCTCCTCTTTCCCCCTTCTCCTTCTCCAACTAGGAAAGAAGGGAGTCCTACTCCCGGTGGGAGTAGGACTCCCCCCTGGTGCGCCTCTCCTTGGCCGGCC
Source organism: Triticum dicoccoides (assembly GCF_002162155.2). NCBI lineage: Eukaryota > Viridiplantae > Streptophyta > Magnoliopsida > Poales > Poaceae > Triticum > Triticum dicoccoides. The sequence continues at coordinate 383 of NW_021218151.1, forward strand.
GCCCCCTCCCCTTGGCTCCTTTATATACGGGGGCAGGAGGGCACCCTAGGACACACAAGTTGATCTTCGTGATCGTTCCTTAGCCGTGTGCGGTGCCCCCCTCCACGATATTACACCTCGATCATATTGTAGCGGTGCTTAGGCGAAGCCCTGCGACGGTTAAACATCAAGATCATCACCACGCCGTCGTGCTGACAAAAACTCCTCCCCGAAGCTTTGCTGGATCGGAGCCCGGGGTGCGTCATCGAGCTGTACGTGTGTGAAGAACTCGGAGGTGCCGGAGTAACGGTGCTTGGATCGGTTGGACCGGGAAGACGTACGACTAATTCCTCTACGTTGCGTCAACGCTTCCGCTTCAGTCTACGAGGGTATGTAGACAACACTCTCCCCTCTCGTTGCTATGCATCACCATGATCTTGCGTGTGCGTAGGAATTTTTTTGAAATTACTACGTTCCCCAACAGTGGCATCCGAGCCTAGGTTTTCTGGATTGATGTTATATGCACGAGTAGAACACAAGTGAGTTGTGGGCGATATAAGTCATACTGCCTACCAGCATGTCATACTTTGGTTCGGCGGTATTGTTGGATGAAGCGGCCCGGACCGACATTACGCGTACGCTTATGCGAGACTGGTTCTACCGCCGTGCTTTGCACACAGGTGGCTGGCGGGTGTCAGTTTCTCCAACTTTAGTTGAACCGAGTGTGGCTACGCCCGGTCCTTGCAAAGGTTAAAACGGCATCAACTTGACAAACTATCGTTGTGGTTTTGATGCGTAGGTAAGATTGGTTCTTGCTTAAGCCCGTAGCAGCCACGTAAAACTTGCAACAAACAAAGTAGAGGACGTCTAACTTGTTTTTGCAGGGCATGTTGTGATGTGATATGGTCAAGACATGATGCTAAATTTTATTGTAATGGATGATCATGTTTTGTAACTGAGTTATCGGCAACTGGCAGGAGCCATATGGTTGTCGCTTTATTGTATGCAATGCAATCGGCCTGTAATGCTTTACTTTATCACTAAGCGGTAGCGATAGTCGTAGAAGCATAAGATTGGCGAGACGACAACGATGCTACGATGGAGATCAAGGTGTCGCGCCGGCGATGATGGTGATCATGACGGTGCTTCGGAGATGGAGATCACAAGCACAAGATGATGATGGCCATATCATATCACTTATATTGATTGCATGTGATGTTTATCTTTTATGCATCTTATCTTGCTTTGATTGACGATAGCATTATAAGATGATCTCTCACTAAGTTATCAAGAAGTGTTCTCACTGAGTATCCACCGTTGCCAAAGTTCGTCGTGCCCAGACACCACATGATAATCGGGTGTGATAAGCTCTACGTCCATCTACAACGGATCCAAGCACCGTTACTCCAACACCTCCGAGTTCTTGACACACGTACAGCTCGATGACGCACCTCGGGCTCCGATCCAGCAAAGCTTCGGGGAGGAGTTTTGTTAGCACGATGGCGTGGTGACGATCTTGATGTTTAACCGTCGCAGGGCTTCGCCTAAGCACCGCTACAATATGATCGAGGTGTAATATCGTGGAAGGGGGCACCGCACACGGCTAAGGAACAATCACGAAGATCAACTTGTGTGTCCTAGGGTGCCCCCTTGCCCCCGTATATAAAGGAGCCAAGGGGGGTGCGGCCGACCCTAGTAGGAGGCGTGCAGGAGGAGTCCTACTCCTACCGGGAGTAGGACTCCCCTCCCTTTCCTTGTCCAAGTAGGAGAGGGGGAAGGAAGGGGGAGAGGAGAGGAAGGAAAAAGGGGGGGCGCCGCCCCTCCCTCCTTGTCCAATTCGGACTAGAGGGAGAGGGGGCGCGCGGCCTGCCCTGGCTGCCTTTCCTCTTCTCCACTTTAGGCCCATGAGGCCCATTAACCCCCCGGGGGGTTCCGGTAACCCCCCGTTCTCCGGTTTTATCCGAAACTTCCTCGGAACACTTCCGGTGTCCGAATATAGCCGTCCAATATATCAATCTTTATGTCTCGACCATTTCGAGACTCCTCGTTATGTCCGTGATCATATCCGGGACTCCGAACAACCTTCGGTACATCAAAATACATAAACTCATAATGAAACTGTCATCGTAACTTTAAGCGTGCGGACCCTACGGTTCGAGAACAATGTAGACATGACCGAGACACGTCTCCGGTCAATAACCAACAGCGGGACCTGGATGCCCATATTGGCTCCTACATATTCTACGAAGATCTTTATCGGTCAGACCGCATAACAACATACGTTGTTCCCTTTGTCATCGGTATGTTACTTGCCCGAGATTTGATCGTCGGTATCCAATACCTAGTTCAATCTCGTTACCGGCAAGTCTCTTTACTCGTTCCGTAATACATCATCCCGCAACTAACTCATTAGTTGCAATGCTTGCAAGGCTTAAGTGATGTGCATTACCGAGAGGGCCCAGAGATACCTCTCCGACGATCAGAGTGACAAATCCTAATCTCGAAATACGTCAACCCAACATGTACCTTTGGAGACACCTGTAGAGCACCTTTATAATCACCCAGTTACGTTGTGACGTTTGGTAGCACACAAAGTGTTCCTCCGGCACACAGGAGTTACATAATCTCATAGTCATAGGAACATGTATAAGTCATGAAGAAAGCAATAGCAACATACTAAACGATCGGGTGCTAAGCTAATGGAATGGGTCATGTCAATCAGATCATTCAACTAATGATGTGATCCTTGTTAATCAAATGACAACTCTTTGTCTATGGTTAGGAAACATAACCATCTTTGATTAACGAGCTAGTCAAGTAGAGGCATACTAGTGACACTTTGTTTGTCTATGTATTCACACATGTATTATGTTTCCGGTTAATACAATTCTAGCATGAATAATAAACATTTATCATGATATAAGGAAATAAATAATATCTTTATTATTGCCTCTAGGGCAT
>NW_021218152.1:0-740 GCF_002162155.2 Triticum dicoccoides
TCATAGAGCTAGTTCAACTCTAGTGTAAAATTATTTGTACTAGGCTATAGAGCTAGTGCAACTCTAGTGTAAAATTATTTCAACTTGCTTATAGAGCTAGTTCAACTCTAGTGTAAAATTATTTAAACTAGCTTATAGTGCTAGTTCAACTCTAGTGTAAAATTATTTATACTAGGCTATAGAGCTAGTTCAACTCTAGTGTAAAATCATTTAAACTAGCTTATAGAGCTAGTTCAACTCTAGTGTAAAATCATTTGTAATAGGCTATAGAACTAGTTCAACTCTAGTGTAAAATCATTTGTATTAGGCTATAGAGCTAGGTCAACTCTAGTGTAAAATTATTTGAACTAGCTTATAGAGCTAGTTCAACTCTAGTGTAAAATTATTTGTACTAGGCTATAGAGCTAGTTCAACTCTAGTGTAAAATTATTAGAACTAGCATATAGTGCTAGTTCAACTCTAGTGTAAAATTATTTGTACTATGCTATAGAGCTAGTTCAACTCGAGTGTAAAATTATTTGTACTAGGCTATAGAGCTAGTGCACCTCTAGTGTAAAATTATTTCAACTTGCTTATAGATCTAGTTCAACTCTAGTGTAAAATTATTTAAACTAGCTTATAGAGCTAGTTCAACTCTAGTGTAAAATTATTTGTACTAGGCTATAAAGCTAGTTCAACTCTAGTGTAAAATTATTTGAACTAGCTTATAGAGCTTGCTCAACTCTAGTGTAAAATTATTT
>NW_021218153.1:0-1010 GCF_002162155.2 Triticum dicoccoides
TTGAGTTGTGGACGAAACAATCTGATGCTGCAGCAGAATCCGAGTCAAACTACAAGTCCAAAGGTGTTACATCACCTCCACTTGGGCCCATTGGCCTTGTACGACCTAGATTTAGTTTTAGGCTGCCTTGGGACGTCCTCCCACCTCCTTGGCCGCCACCCCTTGCTCCTATATAAGTAGATCCATCTAGTAGCTTTTCCTGGGGATTTGTTTAGTTAAAAGTTAGCCATTGCAACTTCGTGTACTTCGTTTGTGTCCAACGACCAGACCAAGACCGCTTCCGGATCCCCACCATTATCAATACTTCATATATATTTGCAATATTCAGATTGCTTTTATCATATTCTTGCTCGTTCTTCGATTGCTTGCAGGAATAGACCTTCGTGGTCAGGTTGATCGTGCTCCGGCGTTGTCAATAACCTCAGGAGATTGGTTTAGCGATTGCTAAGGCGCAACGTCGTGCACGTTCGTAGTCGGATCGTCAAAGTCGTCTCCACCAAATCGATAGTTATCATCTCATCGAAAGATCGGGACACCCCCGCCTCTATCAAGTGGTATCAGTTTTCAGGTTGCTCGGTGAGAATTTCCAGTTTTTCCTAGATTAGATTTTTTTTCTTACCTATTGTCCAAGAAAAAGCCACAAAAAAAAGTTAGATCTGTTCATCCTTTATCCAAGCCAGTCTGAGCCTTTGCAATTTTCTATTCATTGCTTGCATAGTTGAATTATCGGTTGCATCGTCGTGTCAGTTGCTGGTCTTAGTGTCTAGTTCCTTTAGAGTTTCGAGTTCTGTTCACATTAGTCACGCCGCCGCTGCATCATTATCCCTTCCGCCGTCCACCATCCCATCTGTTAATTTCCACCACGTGCTACGCACTGTTCATTGTCATAATCATAGTTGAGGTCATTCACATCTTCGCCTAATCCAATCTCCATCTTATCTAGTTTGTCTTGGAAAGAGGGAGAAAAAAAAAGAGAGAAAAAAAAAGAGAAAAAAGGAAAGAAAAAAAAA
>NW_021218154.1:0-6631 GCF_002162155.2 Triticum dicoccoides
GAGGTTCGTTAATCATGGAAATCGCTCAGGGACCCCAAATCAGTGAGTAATAGTCCATGAAACGGGCCAGAATCGGCCCAAACTGCGAGTGTTGATGACCGACACATAAATGCACCTCGGTGTTTGTCAATCATGGAAATCACTACGGGACCCCAAAACGCAGTAATAGTCCAAGAAACGGGCCAGAATCAGCCAAAATTGTGATTGTTGATGGCCGACACGTAAGCGCACCTTGGGGTTAAACAACCATGGAAATCGCTTTGGGCCCCAAAACAGCGAGTAATAGTCCATGAAACGGGTCAGAATCGACAAAAGCCGCGAGTGTTGATGACCGACACGTAAACGCACCCCGCGGTTCGTCAATTGTGGAAATCAATTTGGGACCCCAAAACAGTGAGTTATAGTCCAAGAAACGGGCCAGAATCGGCCCAACCTGAGAGAGTTGATGACTAACACGTAAGCGCACCTTGGGGTTCAATAACTATGGAAATCGCTTCGGGCCCAAAATCGGTGAGTAATAGTCAACGAAATGGGTCAGAATTGGCCAAAACTGTGAGTGTTAACGAGGGACATGTAAACGCACCCCGGGAATCGTCAATCGTGGAAATCGCTCTAGGCCCCCTAAAGGCTGAGTAATAGTGCATGAAACGGACAAGAATAGGCCCAAATTGTGAGTGTTGATGACCGACATGTAAACGTGCCCTGGGGTTCGTCAATCGTGGAAACACTTCGGGGCCCCAAAACTGAGTAATAGTCCAAGAAACATGCCAGAATCGGCCCAAACTGCGAGTCTTGACGACCAACATATATGCACACCTTGGGGTTCGACAACCATGGAAATCGCTTTGGGACCCCAAAATTGTGAGTAATACTCCATGAAAGAGCCCATAATCGGACAAACTTAGGATTATTGATGAACGATACATAAACGTACGACGGGGTTCGTCAATCATGGAAATCACTCAGGGACCCCAAATCAATGAGTAATAGTCCATGAAATGGGCCAGAATCGGCCCAAACTACGAGTCTACACGACCAGCACATAAGCACACCTTGAGGTTCGACAACCATGGAAATCGCTTTGGGACCCCAAAATGGTGAGTGATAGTCCAAGAAACGGGCCAAAATCGGCCAAAACTACGATTGTTGATGACCGACACGTAAACGCACCCGGGATTTCGTGAATCATGGAAAACGTTCATGGACACCAAATCAATGAGTGATAGTCCACGAAACGGGCCAGAATCAGCCAAAACTGTGAGTGTGTATGACCGACACCTAAACACACCCCGGTGTTCGTGAATCGTGGAAATCACTCCGGGCCCCCAGAATAGTGAGTAATAGTCCGAGAAACGGGCCAGAATCGGCCAAAGCTGCGAGTGTTGATGACCGACATGTAAGCGCACCCCGGGGTTCAAAAACAATGGAGATTTTTCGGGACCCCAAAACGGTGAGTAATAGTCCACGAAACGGGTCAGAATTTTCCAAAATTGTGTGTGTTAACAACGGACACGTAAACGCACCCCAGGGATCGTCAATTGTGGAAATCGTTCTGGGCCCCAAAACGGTGAGTAATAGTGCATGAAACGGACCAGAATCAGCCAAAATTGTGAGTATTGATGACCTACACGTAAACGCACCCCAGTGTTCGTGAATCATGAAAATCAGTTCGGGACCCCAAAACCGAGTAATAGTCCAAGAAACGAGCCATAATCGGCCAAAACTGTGATTATTTATGACCGACACGTAAGCGCACCTTGGGGTTAAACAACCATGGAAACCGCTTTGGGACCCCCAAACCGTGAGTAGTAGTCCATGAAAGAGCCCAGAATCGGACAAATCTTGGAATGTTGATAAACGATACATAAACGCACCCCGAGGTTCGTTAATCATGGAAATCGCTCAGGGACCCCAAATCAGTGAGTAATAGTCCATGAAACGGGCCAGAATCGGCCCAAACTGCGAGTGTTGATGACCGACACATAAATGCACCTCGGTGTTTGTCAATCATGGAAATCACTACGGGACCCCAAAACGCAGTAATAGTCCAAGAAACGGGCCAGAATCAGCCAAAATTGTGATTGTTGATGGCCGACACGTAAGCGCACCTTGGGGTTAAACAACCATGGAAATCGCTTTGGGCCCCAAAACAGCGAGTAATAGTCCATGAAACGGGTCAGAATCGACAAAAGCCGCGAGTGTTGATGACCAACACGTAAACGCACCCCGGGGTTCGTCAATTGTGGAAATCAATTTGGGACCCCAAAACAGTGAGTTATAGTCCAAGAAACGGGCCAGAATCGGCCCAAACTGCGAGAGTTGATGACTGACACGTAAGCGCACCTTGGGGTTCAATAACTATGGAAATCGCTTCGGGCCCAAAATCGGTGAGTAATAGTCAACGAAACGGGTCAGAATTGGCCAAAACTGTGAGTGTTGACGAGGGACATGTAAACGCACCCCGGGAATCGTCAATCGTGGAAATCGCTCTGGGCCCCCTAAAGGCTGAGTAATAGTGCATGAAACGAACAAGAATAGGCCCAAATTGTGAGTGTTGATGACCGACATGTAAACGTGCCCTGGGGTTCGTCAATCGTGGAAACACTTCGGGGCCCCAAAACTGAGTAATAGTCCAAGAAACATGCCAGAATCGGCCCAAACTGCGAGTCTTGACGACCAACATATAAGCACACCTTGGGGTTCGACAACCATGGAAATCGCTTTGGGACCCCAAAATTGTGAGTAATACTCCATGAAAGAGCCCATAATCGGACAAACTTAGGATTATTGATGAACGATACATAAACGTACGACGGGGTTCGTCAATCATGGAAATCACTCAGGGACCCCAAATCAATGAGTAATAGTCCATGAAATGGGCCAGAAACGGCCCAAACTACGAGTCTAGACGACCAACACATAAGCACACCTTGAGGTTCGACAACCATGGAAATCGCTTTGGGACCCCAAAATGGTGAGTGATAGTCCAAGAAACGGCCAAAATCAGCCAAAACTACGATTGTTGATGACCGACACGTAAACGCACCCGGGAATTCGTGAATCATGGAAAACATTCATGGACACCAAATCAATGAGTGATAGTCCACGAAACGGGCCAGAATCAGCCAAAACTGTGAGTGTGTATGACCGACACCTAAACAGGCCCCGGTGTTCGTCAATCGTGGAAATCACTACGGACCCCCAAAATAGTGAGTAATAGTCCGAGAAACGGGCCAGAATCGGCCAAAGCTGCGAGTGTTGATGACCGACATGTAAGCGCACCCCGGGGTTCAAAAACAATGGAGATTTTTCGGGACCCCAAAACGGTGAGTAATAGTCCACGAAACGGGTCAGAATTTTCCAAAATTATGTGTGTTAACAACGGACACGTAAACGCACCCCAGGGATCGTCAATTGTGGAAATCGTTCTGGGCCCCAAAACGGTGAGTAATAGTGCATGAAACGGACCAGAATCAGCCAAAATTGTGAGTATTGATGACCTACACGTAAACGCACCCCAGTGTTCGTGAATCATGAAAATCAGTTCTGGACCCCAAAACTGAGTAATAGTCCAAGAAACGAGCCATAATCGGCCAAAACTGTGATTATTTATGACCGACACGTAAGCGCACCTTGGGGTTAAACAACCATGGAAACCGCTTTGGGACCCCCAAACCGTGAGTAGTAGTCCATGAAAGAGCCCAGAATCGGACAAATCTAGGAATGTTGATAAACGATACATAAACGCACCCCGAGGTTCGTTAATCATGGAAATCGCTCAGGGACCCCAAATCAGTGAGTAATAGTCCATGAAACGGGCCAGAATCGGCCCAAACTGCGAGTGTTGATGACCGACACATAAATGCACCTCGGTGTTTGTCAATCATGGAAATCACTCCGGGACCCCAAAACGCAGTAATAGTCCAAGAAACGGGCCAGAATCAGCCAAAATTGTGATTGTTGATGGCCGACACGTAAGCGCACCTTGGGGTTAAACAACCATGGAAATCGCTTTGGGCCCCAAAACAGCGAGTAATAGTCCATGAAACGGGTCAGAATCGACAAAAGCCGCGAGTGTTGATGACCGACACGTAAACGCACCCCGGGGTTCGTCAATTGTGAAATCAATTTGGGACCCCAAAACAGTGAGTTATAGTCCAAGAAACGGGCCAGAATCGGCCCAAACTGAGAGAGTTGATGACTGACACGTAAGCGCACCTTGGGGTTCAATAACTATGGAAATCGCTTCGGGCCCAAAATTGGTGAGTAATAGTCAACGAAACGGGTCAGAATTGGCCAAAACTGTGAGTGTTGACGAGGGACATGTAAACGCACCCCGGGAATCGTCAATCTTGGAAATCGCTCTGGGCCCCCTAAAGGCTGAGTAATAGTGCATGAAACGAACAAGAATAGGCCCAAATTGTGAGTGTTGATGACCGACATGTAAACGTGCCCTGGGGTTCGTCAATCGTGGAAACACTTCGGGGCCCCAAAACTGAGTAATAGTCCAAGAAACATGCCAGAATCGGCCCAAACTGCGAGTCTTGACGACCAACATATAAGCACACCTTGGGGTTCGACAACCATGGAAATCGCTTTGGGACCCCAAAATTGTGAGTAATACTCCATGAAAGAGCCCATAATCGGACAAACTTAGGATTATTGATGAACGATACATAAACGTACGACGGGGTTCGTCAATCATGGAAATCACTCAGGGACCCCAAATCAATGAGTAATAGTCCATGAAATGGGCCAGAATCGGCCCAAACTACGAGTCTAGACGACCAACACATAAGCACACCTTGAGGTTCGACAACCATGGAAATCGCTTTGGGACCCCAAAATGGTGAGTGATAGTCCAAGAAACGGCCAAAATCAGCCAAAACTACGATTGTTGATGACCGACACGTAAACGCACCCGGGAATTCGTGAATCATGGAAAACGTTCATGGACACCAAATCAATGAGTGATAGTCCACGAAACGGGCCAAAATCAGCCAAAACTGTGAGTGTGTATGACCGACACCTAAACAGACCTCGGTGTTCGTCAATCGTGGAAATCACTACGGACCCCCAAAATAGTGAGTAATAGTCCGAGAAACGGGCCAGAATCGACCAAAGCTGCGAGTGTTGATGACTGACATGTAAGCGCACCCCGGGGTTCAAAAACAATGCAGATTTTTCGGGACCCCAAAACGGTGAGTAATAGTCCACGAAACGGGTCAGAATTTTCCAAAATTATGTGTGTTAACAACGGACACGTAAACGCACCCCAGGGATCGTCAATTGTGGAAATCGTTCTGGGCCCCAAAACGGTGAGTAATAGTGCATGAAACGGACCAGAATCAGCCAAAATTGTGAGTATTGATGACCTACACGTAAACGCACCCCAGTGTTCGTGAATCATGAAAATCAGTTCGGGACCCCAAAACTGAGTAATAGTCCAAGAAACGAGCCATAATCGGCCAAAATTGTGATTGTTTATGACCGACACGTAAGCGCACCTTGGGGTTAAACAACCATGGAAACCGCTTTGGTACCCCCAAACCGTGAGTAGTAGTCCATGAAAGAGCCCAGAATCGGACAAATCTAGGAATGTTGATAAACGATACATAAACGCACCCCGAGGTTCGTTAATGATGGAAATCGCTCAGGGACCCCAAATCAGTGAGTAATAGTCCATGAAACGGGCCAGAATCGGCCCAAACTGCGAGTGTTGATGACCGACACATAAATGCACCTCGGTGTTTGTCAATCATGGAAATCACTCCGGGACCCCAAAACGCAGTAATAGTCCAAGAAACGGGCCAGAATCAGCCAAAATTGTGATTGTTGATGGCCGACACGTAGGCGCACCTTGGGGTTAAACAACCATGGAAATCGCTTTGGGCCCCAAAACAGCGAGTAATAGTCCATGAAACGGGTCAGAATCGACAAAAGCCGCGAGTGTTGATGACCGACACGTAAACGCACCCCAGGGTTCGTCAATTGTGGAAATCAATTTGGGACCCCAAAACAGTGACTTATAGTCCAAGAAACGGGCCAGAATCGGCCCAAACTGCGAGAGTTGATGACTGACACGTAAGCGCACCTTGGGGTTCAATAACTATGGAAATCGCTTCGGGCCCAAAATCGGTGAGTAATAGTCAACGAAACGGGTCAGAATTGGCCAAAACTGTGAGTGTTGACGAGGGACATGTAAACGCACCCCGGGAATCGTCAATCGTGGAAATCGCTCTGGGCCCCCTAAAGGCTGAGTAATAGTGCATGAAACGAACAAGAATAGGCCCAAATTGTGAGTGTTGATGACCGACATGTAAACGTGCCCTGGGGTTCGTCAATCGTGGAAACACTTCGGGGCCCCAAAACTGAGTAATAGTCCAAGAAACATGCCAGAATCGGCCCAAACTGCGAGTCTTGACGACCAACATATAAGCACACCTTGGGGTTCGACAACCATGGAAATCGCTTTGGGACCCCAAAATTGTGAGTAATACTCCATGAAAGAGCCCATAATCGGACAAACTTAGGATTATTGATGAACGATACATAAACGTACGACGGGGTTCGTCAATCATGGAAATCACTCAGGGACCCCAAATCAATGAGTAATAGTCCATGAAATGGG
>NW_021218155.1:0-1493 GCF_002162155.2 Triticum dicoccoides
TGCTTTGTGATGAAGTTGGAGCACAATTTTATTTATTGATTGTCTTCGTTATGAGTGGCGGTCGGGGACGAGTGATGGTCTTTTCCTGCCAATCTATCCCCCTAGGAGCATGCGCGTAGTACTTTGTTTTCAATGGCTTGCAGATTTTTGCAATAAGTATATGAGTTCTTTATGACTAATGTTGAGTCCATGGATTATACGCACTCTCACCCTTCCACCATTGCTAGCCTCTCTTGTGCCGCACAACTTTCGCTGATACCATACACCCACCATATTCCTTCCTCAAAACAGCCACCATACCTACCTATTATGGCATTTCCATAGCCATTCCGAGATATATTGCCATGCAACTTTCCACCGTTCCATTTATTATGACACACATCATCATTGTCATATTGCTCTTTGCATGATCATGTAGTTGACATCGTATTTGTGGCAAAGCCACCTCATAATTTTTCATACATGTCACTCTTGATTCATTGCATATCCCAGTACACCGCCGGAGGCATCTATATAGAGTCATATCTTGTTCTAAGTATCGAGTTGTAATCTTGAGCTGTAAATAAATAAAAGTGTGATGATCTTCATTATTAGAGCATTGTCCCAGTGAGGAAAGGGTGATGAAGACTATGATTCCCCCACAAGTTAGGATGAGACTTCAGACTTTATAAAAATAAAAGGGTCCAAAGAAGCCCATGAAAAAAAAAGAAGCCAAGGAAGCCCACCAAAAAGAAAAAAAAAAGAGAAAAAAGAGAAAAAAATAATGAGAGAAAAAGAGAGAAGGGACAATGCTACTATCCTTTTACCATAGTTCTGCTTCAAAGTAGCACCATGATCTTCACGATAGAGAGTCTCCTATGTTGTCACTTCCATATACTAGTGGGAATTTTTCATATAGAACTTGGCTTGTATATTCCAATGATGGGCTTCCTCAAAATGCCCTATATCTTCGTGAGCAAGCAAGTTGGATGCACACCCACTTAGTTTTTTTTTGTTGAGCTTTCATACATTTATAGCTCTAGTGCATCCGTTGCATGGCAATCCCTACTCACTCACATTGATATTTATTAATGCGCATCTCCATAGCCCGTTGATACGCCTAGTTGATGTGAGACTATCTTCTCCTTTTTATCTTCTCCACCACCACCCTTCTATTCCACATATAGTGCTATGTCCATGGCTCACGCTCATGTATTGCTTGAAAATTGAAAAAGTTTGAGATTACTAAAGTATGAAACAATTGCTTGGCTTGTCATCGGGGTTGTGCATGATTAAATACTTAGTGTGATGTAGATAGAGCAACAGCCAGGCTATATGATTTTGCAGGGATAACTTTCTTTAGCCATGTTATTTTGAGAAGACATGATTGCTTTATTAGTATGCTTGTAATATTACTATTTCTTATGTCAATATAAAATTTTATTTTGAATCATTTGGATCTGAACATTCATGCCACAATAAAGAGAAACTACGTTGAGAAATATGCTAGGTAG
>NW_021218156.1:0-853 GCF_002162155.2 Triticum dicoccoides
TTGTTGATGACCGACACGTAAGCGCACCTTAGGGTTCAACAACCATCGAAATCGCTTTGGGACACCAAAACGGTGAGTAATAGTCCATGAAACGGGCCAGAATCAGCCAAAATTGCGACTATTGACGACATACACATAAACGCACCCCGGGGATTGTGAATGTGGAAATAGCGCTGGGACCCCATAATGGTGAGTAATAGTCCACGAAAGAGCCCAGAATCGAACAAAATTAGGATTGCTGGTGAGCGACACGTAAACGCAACCCTGGGTGCGTCAATCGTGGAAATCGCTCCGGGACCCCAAAACGATGAGTAATAATCCATGAAACGGGGCAGAGTCAGCCAAAACTGCGAGTGTGGATGGCCGACACATAAATGCACCCCAGGGATCGTCAATCATGGAAATCGCTCTAGGACCCCAAAACGGTGAGTAATAGTGCACGAAATGAACCAGAATTGGCCAAAATTGTGAGTGTTGATAACCTACATGTAAACGCACCCTGCGGTTCGTCAGTTGTGGAAATCACACCGGGGCCCCAAAACTAGGTAATAGTCACGAAACGGGACAGAATCGGCCAAAACTGCGAGTGTTGATGATCGACACGCAAACGCACCCCAGGGTTCGTCAATCGTGGAAATCACTCCAGGACCCCAAAGCAGTGAGTAATAGTACAAGAGACGGGCCAAAATCGGCCAAAACTGCGAGTGTTGATAACCGACACATAAATGCACCCAGGGATGGTCAATCATGGAAATCGCTCTAGGACCCGAAAACGGTGAGTAATAGTGCACGAAATGAACCAGAATTGGCCAAAATTGTGAGTGTTGATAACTGACACGTAAACGCACCCTGC
>NW_021218157.1:0-2526 GCF_002162155.2 Triticum dicoccoides
GGTGAAGTCTAGATGCTGGCAAGTTGTGTAATAGCTAGTTACCAGCCAAGATTTGAAGCAAGACTGTTCGTTCATCGATCAATTGGTTCCATTATTCTGTTAAGCACCCGTACATGTTCCATGGGGATGTTCGGCTTCTCGAGGCTGTGCCTATCTACTGGGAAAACATCTTTCAGCCGGTTGGGTCAGTTCCACATACTAGCAACATGTCACATGTAGATAGTCACATACAATATGGAGGAATCACCAGGTCTCGATGCTTTTATACCGTGTCTCATACAACAGGAGTAATAAATGGTGGTACATTGGTTGTTTTTCGTAAAAAAATATAAATTTCGATGCATGCATGCCTTTATTATTTGACTATAATGTGGTAACGGGTAGAACTGCCCTAGTGGCCGGCAAGTAAGTACGTTTACATACAATGAGAGTCTATTACATTTCTCGCTTCTTCAACTTAACAATGAGCCCATTTTCCATCTCCAGTATAATGGACGGCTTGGGCTGTATCCTCTGCCCTTTCACCAGTTGCACATCGAAGTTCCACACCGTTGTAGCAATGACAGTGTTCATTTGCATAACTGCAATGTCCTTGCCGAGGCACATTCTCGGGCCTGAGTTGAATGCCAAGAATTTGTGAGATGGTACATATCTCAGGTTGTTGCCATCATCCGAGAGCCACCTATGTGGGTTATAGTCGAGGCAGTCTTTACCCCACACAGCCTCCATTCTCCCCATGGAGTGGACAGAAATAAAAATGGTGTCACCGGCATGCACCTCATGGCCACTCGGCATGATGTCATCTACGGCCACCGTCTTGCGCAAGACAGGCGCTGGTGGGTACAGCCTGAGAGTCTCGTACAAGGTGGCTGTCAAATATACTAGAGATTTGGTCTCTTCTGGCTCAAAGATCACTGGGGTACACACTCCTACCGCTACTTTGCGTGATGCAATGGGTGAAAGTTCGTTGCGGATGATTGACACGATGTTAGGGTTTTGGGCAAGGTTGTAGAAGATCCATGTTAGGGTTGTGGCAATTGTGTCCCTCGCAGCGAGCATGTAGCTAATGATCACCGCATGGAGCAAGTCAACATTGGCGTAGTCTGGGTCTTCGAGGAAGGAAGAAATAATATCCACACTCTCTTGTTCCTTGCCATGTCCAAAATGACATGTGGTGATCTTCCTCTTCTCCATCATCTCCCGGACGAGCTCTCGTAGCACCATGCGTGCCGTGTCAAGCTTTCTCTCAGGGCCGATATTTAGCCACCTCATCGACTTCCAACAAGAAGCTGGCATCATGAGCCTAAAAAATCCCACCTCCATCACCATGTCCAGGGCAACCGCTGCGTCCATGGGTGGCATGTCTGAGGATAGGAGCCCTGGATCCACACCGAAGAGAGGCGTAGCAGCCAGGTCAAACATAAGCCTCGACATCAATTCTTGCATGTCGAATGAAGTGTCGGCGATCGCCATGCGGGTGAACAAAGGGAGGAGGTTGTTCTCCACCTTGCCACAGAGGTAGGCCGCCATACTGGCAACGATCCGCGGGCTGCTGAGCATGCTCTTGGCTTTCGCATGTTGTCGGCGGCATGGCTCACCGTCGATGGTGAAGAGGCTGCCACCCATGATGTCGAAGATATCGGCGAATTCCGTGCCCTTGGGGAAGTTGGCATGGTTTGTCGTGAAGATGTGTCGGCGTTCGCAGGGTCACATGTGATGAAGAGGCGCATCCCAGTGCCAGGTGGTCCATGCGCCCTGAAGTTGTGGCCTGATCTTGCGAGGACCAGGGTGAAATAGTCATAGAGGTTGTGGAGGTTGGCCATGAAGGAAGGGAACATGTGCAGTATTGGCCAGTCTGTGGGAAGCACGGCTGGGTTCTTTGATCTACAACTAGCCCTGAGATACAAGCAAACTGGAACAAGTAGAACGAGGAATGTGGAGATGAGCATAATTGACATTGTTATCAGCAGTGTGAGATATGCTACTACTTGAGATTTATTCATCAATTAGCATGGCTGTGGCTCCATATATACACGCCTTCCCTCCATCATAGAAATACTACCTCAGTCCATTGGTACTATACTTGCTAGTATTCTCAGTTAGTGTCAACATAACTCCACTTCATTGGGCTCAAAAGCAGGTGATAGTTGGCAGATTTGGCGATAAGTATGTGAAGTGCAGTACTTGATAACTTTCATTCAAAATTGGATGGCTCCTTACTTAGCTCATCGGGCTATACTTTAGTGTACTTGATCAGTGTCAACATAAGTACATAACTACACTTCATTGGGCTCAAAAGCAGGCGGCAATTGGCAGATTTGGGGATCAACTACACTCTTTGATCCCATCGCCATGTACGCTATTGTCAACATGCAGGGTCATCGTCTTGCGAGGAGGATTCATAGCAGCAGTACCGTACGTGTGGCTGGCTGGCTCAAGTAATATGCAGCACACGTACGTACGGCAGGAGATGGAAGAGATCGACCAGTAATTGTTCAGCACGTACGCGTGTGTATATGCTTTGGA
>NW_021218158.1:0-1027 GCF_002162155.2 Triticum dicoccoides
CCGAGGTTATGATGGAAGCTGAGAGAAACAAGCGGGAGACCAACCGTTTGTTGGAGCGTATTGAACAGAACACGGCACACCATCAGAGGACTAACGTGGTGTCACTCAGTGATTTTATCAAATTACATCCACCCACGTTCCACCACTCCGTCGAGCCTCTCGACGCTGATGACTGGCTTCGCAGTATTGCTCACAAACTGCGTTCCGCGCTGGTAGCGGAGGCTGACAAGGTCACCTTTGCTGCATATCATCTTGAAGGCCCCGCCAGTCTATGGTGGGAAAATTATGGAGCTATGCGCCCGGTGGGCCATGTCACTACTTGGGCTGAGTTCAGCGAGGCTTTCCGTGAGCATCACATTCCGGAGGGTCTCATGGACCGTAAACGTGAAGAATTTTGCAGTTTCACCCAAGGCCGACTTTCTGTGGATGTTTACAGCAGGGAGTTTGGTAACCTCGCATGATATGCAACCGAGGAAGTTTCTACTGACGCCAAGAAGCAAGCAAGGTTCCGTAAGGGTCTTAGTCCTGAGCTTCGCCGTGACCTCCGTCTGCATGAGTGCACATCCTTCCAGAAACTTGTCAACAAAGCCATCAGTGCTGAAACTGGTCAGACTGACTATGACGCAACACGCAAGCATGGCCGTGACATGGGTTCCTCATCCGGTGCTGGTCCTCAGAAGCGCCGCGTGTGGGTGCCCAACACCGCCCTGCCACCCAGGTTCACACCGAGGCCATCTTTCCAGGCGCCTCGCCCTGTTCAACAGTCTGCACCGGCCAAGCCCTATGGGGGTCCAACTAACAATGCTCCTCCACGTACCAGTTCCGTGACTTGTTTCAAGTGTGGGGAATCTGGTCACTATATGCGTGAGTGTCCCCAGACCAACCCCAATCAATCTGCTAAAGCTGTTGGCCGTGGCAAGCCGACAGGAAAAATATTCCACGCCAAGCCGGTCACCGCCTCACGTGGCCATGTCAACTGTATCTCTGCCGAAGAAGCTCAAGAGGATCCCAACGTCGTTCTCGGTAC
>NW_021218159.1:0-2217 GCF_002162155.2 Triticum dicoccoides
ACCCATTGGCACTTCCTTTTGAAGGAAATTCGAGAGATTATGTTGCTTATAGACATTAGCCCCCCTGGTAGGGACAAATGTACCTTTCTGCAGATGCTCTATGATCCGGGCAATCTCATTTGGCTGTAAATTGAAGAAAATCCAGCGGCTATATGCCTTATTCTCCTTGTTTTCACCGGATGGCATGCTTTAACTCATGCGCGTGAAAGCCAAGAACAAAAGGGCATTCCTGGCATCGGTCAATATATATGTGGAAACGATATCTCCTCTATAGAGGACAAGAAATTTGGGGGCAATCAGGCAAAAAGCGCACGAGAAAATGAAGTACTTTCAAGTACTGCCATAGAATGGAGAGATGTTCACTAAAACGGTCATAATTTTGTCATTCGGAGTCCGTGTCGGACCCACAAGTACTCAAACTGCTCGCGGCTAGCGCGCGAATCCAAAAATACTCCCCGCTTGCACCAGGAGGCCCGAAGTGCCCTCAAATACGACCTTAAGCAGGACTTTTTGGGCCTGAAAGTCAAAGAACATCATTCGTCGCTGTTTTTCAGACAAGTTTCTAAACCCATTGGCACTTCCTTTTGAAGGAAATTCGAGAGATTATATTGCTTATAGACATTAGCCCCCCTGGTAGGGACAAACGTACCTTACTACAGATGCTCTATGATTGGGGCAATCTCATTTGGCCGTAAATTGAAGAAAATCTAGCGGCTATATGCCTTATTCTCCTTGTTTTGGCCAGATGGCATGCTGTAACTCACGCGCGTTGATAGAGGCAAAGGTGTCCCGTCTTTCGATGAGATGATGGATATCGCTTTGGTGGAAGTCGACTTTGACGATCCGACTACGAACGTGCGAGGACGTCGCGCCTTAGCAATCGCTAAACCAACTCCGAGAGGTTATTGACCACGCCAGAGCACGATCAACCTGACCACGAGGGTCTGTTTCCTGCGAGCAAACGAAGAACAAGCAAGCAACTAAGATTGCAATCTGGATATTGCGAATATAAGATGAATGCTTTAGTGATCAAGGTGGGGTTCTATGACGCCTTTGTCTGGTCGTTGAACACAAACGAAGTACGCGAAGTTGTAGCTATGGCGAACTTTTAATCTAAACAAAACCCAAAGTCTAAACGGTGCCCTAAGGGCTGTATATATGGAGGAAGAGAGGGGGAATTTCGTGGCCCTTGGTGGAGGGGTCCGAAATCAACCCTATCTCTTGTTTCCCCACACATACGGACTCTAAAAATAGCCTATACTTATGTATTTCGAAATTACATGGGCCTGGCCCAATAAAAAGGTGACGCAACACCTATAATAGCCTCGGGACGAAATTTATGAAGTGACATCTTGTATATTTCGTCCATGGCTTCATGCACCCATTATGGTGGCTTCAAAGTCCTGAAATCATCACTTGTAACTCCGTTCTTGTTCCCCTTGCGCATGGCATCATCTCCATGCTTGTTCTTGCTCCAGTGTTCATCCTTCTCCAAGCTAGGCCCTTCATTTGTAAGCAAAACAAATGTATCCAATTTAGGCAGCATCATATTCTCATGAACATTAGAATCATTACCAAGAAACGAAAGTACCTGGTAATTTAATTGGCGTGCGCGAGCTCTAGTAATTGGTCCCGTATATGTAGCAGTAGGGGCTGTGGGTGTAACAATGGTATTGATGTCCTCATCATCCTCCCCTTCTTGAAATGAAGTCGTCCTCGACGGAAGCTCATCTTCCTCACCCAAATAAGGCTTGAAATCTGCAATGTTAAAAGTGGGACTAACCCCAAAATCTGCAGGCAGCTCAAGTTTATATGCATTATCATTTACTTTCTCCAACACCTTAAAGGGACCAGCAGCACGTGGCATTAGCTTTGATTTGCGCAAATCAGGAAATCTATCCTTACGCAAATGTAACCAAACAAGATCTCCAGGTGCAAACACAACATGTTTTCTACCCTTATCTCCAGCAAGTTTATATTTAGCATTCATACGCTTAATGTTTTCCTTAGTTAACTCATGCATTTTTAAAATCAATTCAGCACGTTGTTTAGCATCAAAATTAACCTTCTCCGAAGATGGAAGAGGCAACAAATCAATAGGTGCACGAGGTAGGAAACCATACACAACTTCAAAAGGGCACATCTTAGTAGTAGAATGCAATGAACGATTATAAGCAAATTCAATATGAGGCAAGCATTCCTCCCACATTTTCTTAT
>NW_021218160.1:0-898 GCF_002162155.2 Triticum dicoccoides
TTAAATCAGAGAATAATGGTTGTTCTATTTATATGAGTAATATCTTTTATGGTCATGCACCCTTGAAGAGTGGTCTATTCTTATTAAATCTCGATAGTAGTAATACACATATTCATAATGTTGAAACCAAAAGATGCAGAGTTGATAATGAAAGTGCAACTTATTTGTGGCACTGTCGTTTAGGTCATATCGGTATAAAGCGCATGAAGAAACTCCATACTGATGGACTTTTGGAACCACTTGATTATGAATCACTTGGTACTTGCGAACCGTGCCTCATGGGCAAGATGACTAAAACACCGTTCTCCGGTACTATGGAGAGAGCAACAGATTTGTTGGAAATCATACATACCGATGTATGTGGTCCGATGAATATTGAGGCTCGAGGCGGATATCGTTATTTTCTCACCTTCACAGATGATTTGAGCAGATATGGATATATCTACTTAATGAAGCATAAGTCCAAAACATTTGAAAAGTTCAAAGAATTTCAGAGTGAAGTTGAAAATCATCGTAACAAGAAAATAAAGTTTCTACGATCTGATCGTGGAGGAGAATATTTGAGTTACGAGTTTGGTGTACATTTGAAAAACTGTGGAATAGTTTCACAACTCACGCCACCCGGAACACCACAGCGCAATGGTGTGTCCGAACGTCGTAATCGTACTTTACTAGATATGGTGCGATCTATGATGTCTCTTACAGATTTACCGCTATCATTTTGGGGTTATGCTTTAGAGACGGCCGCATTCACGTTAAATAGGGCACCATCAAAATCCGTTGAGACGACGCCTTATGAACTGTGGTTTGGCAAGAAACCAAAGTTGTCGTTTCTTAAAGTTTGGGGCTGCGATGCTTATGTGAAAAAGCTTCAACCTGATAAGCTCGAACCCAAATC
>NW_021218161.1:0-807 GCF_002162155.2 Triticum dicoccoides
AGCGCTCAAGAATAGTCCATGCCTCGTGGGACGTCTTGGCGAAGACAACAAGCCCAGCAACGGCCGGAGAGAGCGACCCCTGGATGGAGGAGAGGTTCGCCTGATCCTGCCCTGTCCAGACACGGTGAGCCGGATTATAGACCGGACCATGCACGCTGTCAACCAGCGCAGGAGGGCAAGGGAGAGAGCCGTCGACATAGCCAAGCAGGTAGTGACTCCCAAGAAGCGGAAGAACCTGCGCGCGCCAGAAGATGTAATTGTCCGACGACAACTTGATGGTGATGAGATGGCCGAAGTGAAACGGCGGCGGCGGCTGCGATCCCATCGAGGAGACTGGCTGAGGTGAGAACACCGTGGAGACAGTCGGAGGGGCAGCCGGCGCGGTGACAGAGGGCGCGATGGCCGCGGTTGACACCGCGAAGCCTGCCAGCGCGACGTCCTCCGCCACCAGCGGCGCAGTGACCGAGGGCGCGACAGCCGCGGTTGACGGGGCGGCAGTGGTGTGAGCCACAAGCGCCTGCCCGGGCGAAGTAGCAGCCGGCGGGAGCGCGAAGAGGAAGCCGACGCTCCGTGTCCCGATCGGCGCCTGAAGGGAGGCGGCATCCAGCGGCCTCGAGAGAAGTGCCGCGAGGGAGGCCGGCAGAAAACCGGTGGCGGTGGAGCCGGACGCAGCGGCGGACGTCATAGCAGTCGGGCGACGGCGGCGGCGGGCGCGGCGGCGGCGCGGTGGCGGCGGCGGCGGCGACGGTTTAGGGTTTTTAGGCGGAAGCGGACGTAACCTAGCGTGATACCATGTAAGACAATAGG
>NW_021218162.1:0-1176 GCF_002162155.2 Triticum dicoccoides
ACGGACGTTTTCTGCAGATGGGGTTGCGCGTTGGGACGTCTCGTATGTCCGTTTAACCCCAAACGGACAACCCTGGACGATTTCGGGTCGCGCGGTGGAGTTGGCTGATACGTCTCCAACGTATCTATAACTTTTGATTGCTCCATGCTATATTACCTACTGTTTTGGACTATATTGGGATTTATTTTCCACTTTTATATTATTTTTTGGGACTAACCTATTAACCGGAGGCCCAGCCCAGAATTACTGTTTTTTGCCTATTTCAGTGTTTCGGGGAAACAGAATACCAAACGGAATGAAACCTTCGGGAACGCGATTTTCTCATCAGATAAGACCCAGGAGACTTGGACCCTCCGTCAAGAAAGCCACGAGGCGGCCACGAGGGTGGAGGGCGCCCTCCCCTAGGGCGCTCCCCTTCCTCGTGGGCCCCTCAAAGCTCCACCGACGTACTCCTTCCTCCTATATATACCTACGTACCCCCAAACGATCAGATACGGAGCCAAAAACCTAATTCCACCGCCGCAACTTTCTGTATCCACGAGATCCCATCTTGGGGCCTGTTTCGGAGCTCCGCCGGAGGGGGCATCGATCATGGAGGGTTTTTACATCATCATCCAAGCCCCTCTGATGAAGTGTGAGTAGTTTACTTCAGACCTACGGGTCCATAGTAGCTAGATGGCTTCTTCTCTCTTTTTGCATCTCAATACAATGTTCTCCCCCTCTCTTGTGGAGATCTATTCGATGTAATCTTATTTTTGCGGTGTGTTTGTTGAGACCGATGAATTGTGGGTTTATGATCCAGTCTATCTATGAATAATATTTGAATCTTCTCTGAATTCTTTTATGTATGATTGGTTATCTTTGCAAGTCTCTTCGAATTATCAGTTTGGTTTGGCCTACTAGATTGGTTTTTTGAACAGTAATTTGTTCATCCACCGTAGAATACTTATGCTCTTGAGAGAAGCCACTAGTGAAACCTATGGCCCCCGGGTCTCTTTCTCATCATATCAATCTCCATCACTTTATTATTGCTTTGCTTTTTACTTTGCCTTTTACTTTTCACTTTGCATCTCTATACCGAAAATACCAAAAATATTATTTATCATCTCTATCAGATCTCACTTTCGTAAGTGACCGTGAAGGGATTGACAACCCCTAAGCGTGTTGGTTGCGTTG
>NW_021218163.1:0-2037 GCF_002162155.2 Triticum dicoccoides
CTGATTAGTAAATGAAATTAAGAAAGAACCACACAAAGTACATTTAGTTGTTTCCAGAAGCAGGACAAATAAAAATTGCATCAGGGGTTTCATGTAAGTGGTTCAAACAAATCAAGGCAAACACTAGAGGAAATAACAGTGCTTCAAAGATACTTAAAATGCTTAAAGCTGAAAATCCTTTGCACAAAAATAAGAACCGAAGATCATTAATCTACAAAGCACTCGTGCTCTCTATACATGACTCGCCAATATCTAGAAACGGGAGCCTATGAAACAGTGGCATCGCTTTATATGAATTTATGCAGACTAGCATACAAAGACCACAGCGAGAAAAAGCTACAAAGATAGACATTTCATGAGATGGCAATGTATAGAAGAGAGTTTCAGAGGGAAACATACATGCAACTCTCTCGAAATTTTAGACAGTAGCAGAACATTCAACAAAATTCCATTCATCAATCCCAGTTTTTGATCAGTTAACATCGAGTCCAAACTATATGTGGTGTCACCTCAAATAGCATGACAAGATAGGAAACTAGTACACCATATAGGATGTCAGGTAACATGATCAATTCCATCCTAAGAATTTAAGATTGTCTATCTCACTTACTAATTAAAACATTCCAAATGTTGGCACCAGAGATACCAAATCAAACATACAAGGCCAACATAACAAGGTTAACTCCAACACTTGAAGAGAGAAACAAGCAATGCATGAATGCAGGAAGAACTCCTAGACACGTCTAGTAGTTCAACCTTGATAAATTCGTTCATACAACAGACAAATTATGTAATTTCATGTTGCCGAATCCAAATAACAACTCAAAAATAGACACTTACATTGAGGAAATCATTGGGCATGCTAGCCAGCAAGATGGGTAATTGGGGATCACTGGGCCGGCTGCCGGAGTCTCTTCACGGTGCTGTGCCGGCCAAGTTGGTGACCTACCAATCAGGTGTTTGTAAAATGAGTTATAAAGGAATATTGGCAACACACGGAAATAATTTGTAGCACATTATGGTTAACTGCGACTTGCAGTCATATGGGTGCAAATAAACCTAAACGGGTACCAAAAAGGTAGTGTACGACTAATGTCGGCAAGGAGGATGCTGAAAAAACATCACATACAAGTATGTTATAAGAGGACCTCTTTTTATGTGGGCACCTTCAAATATTTAGCAACTTCACAACCGTGCTAGCTAACAAGTTGCAAGGAATGTGTCTATCCATTCATGTGGAGCAATATCAGCGAGATCTGAACTGGTTATACACTGATGACCTCGATTACTAAAATCCACACAAACTGAAACTCTGCAAGTCTGCAGCCTTCTTTGCGTAACTAAGCTGGCGTGTTGAAACAGGAAACCTCCCTCCCTAGAACAAAGGCCAAACAACAGGAAACAGGAAACCGCCCTCCCTAGAACAAAAACCAAAAAATGGACCGGCTCGGAACACAACTAAACAGCAGGGAAAATGGTATCCTGCCCTACATACACACACTAAAACATGCCTAGATTAATTAATCATGGCACCATGCTCTGATGATCAACGTCACAGATAGCCATTGCACAATGGTCAGCACAGAGCACACAAGTGTAAAACAAAAACACATTTTTAACCCATGCAAAGCAGCAAACAGTTGTTCAATAGGCCAACAAAGGCACACATAATAGATCTACATATAATAGCACCCTGAGAAACCTCCAACAGTTTTACAAGGCTCAAAATTCTTTGAAGCAAGAAAATTCTTCTTACATGGTTTAGAGAGGGGAAATTGTTCACACCTGTCCAGCGAGCAGCCAGGTGTCGGATGCGAACACAGTGGAGGAAGCAGTGGCCGCCCCCTCCTCCTCATCCGGTGAACGATTGTGCAGAAGGCGAAATTCGTCTTGGGGGCGGCTGTGTCCACCTCGAGGACCTTCGTCACGGCTGCCGTGCTTGTCACCCATGTGTGAACCATCCCATGGCCATCAGCCATGCCAGCGCAGATCCTGGAGACCTTGGTCATGGCCTGCTCGGGGCCTTGACCAGCATGT
>NW_021218164.1:0-1247 GCF_002162155.2 Triticum dicoccoides
GAGTCTGTTCTTCATACCTATAGTCCACGAAAAAGCCACAAAAAAAATTAGGGTTAGTTCATCATATCCGAACCAATCTGAGCCTTGCATAATCTTTTTAGGGTTTTGCTTTGTTGAATTTGCGGTTGCATCGTCGTGTCTAGTTGCTGGTCTTAGAGTCTAGTCTTTTAGAGTTTCGAGTTCTGGTCATAAGTTGTCACGCCGCCGCCGCACCATCATCATCGCCCCTGCCATCTACCACCACCGTTTATCCGCCACCGCTTCGAATCCGTATCCATATACCACCACAGCTGTCATATACCACCACCGCTGCCATCTACCACCATATATCCACCACCAATCCGAGTTCTTGTCATATTAGGTTTGTTTTCGAGATCCATCTAGATTCCGATTCGTGTTTCCTTGCCGGAGTAGGTTTCGGAAAAAAAAGTCGGGTAGCCACGCTCCGTTTAGGCCCAAAATTTTTCGAAAACGCATTTTTTGAAAAAAAATTTGGCTATCCTATTTTTAGGTGTTTCTGAGTGTTTTGAGACAGGTGCCATTATAGGAAGTTTTTTTTGACCCGTTTCCAGTTTTTGGGTCCGGGCAGTCAAAAAAAAAATTGGTCGAAAAAATTTCGTGCCCATCATGTCAGTTTGAGCTAAGAAGAGTTTTGAGACACTCGCCATTATAGTGATTTTTCGCAAAAAAAAGCGAAAAAAAAATTCCAGAGTGTGCTTTTCCCTTGTTTACGTGCCGCGTCGTGATTTTGTTAGTGTTCTAGGCTCGCGTCTCTAGCACAGTCTAGCCTAGGACCAGCACAGTACCGTCGTTGAGCGTTTATTCAACTTTGCATCTCTGAATTGATTATTGCTGACCCTTTTTGCTACCATATTATAAGCCTTCCCAGCTCCACATACATCTACGTCGTGCGTTTGACTCTCCCTGGTAATCGCTCTATCCAAGCTTTGAGAGTTTTTGACTACAACGGTTGCCGATCACCGCCTGCTGCTAGGTAAGAACTGGTAAGAATTTGAGATTTGCTTGACGGATTTGTGACACCCACCACCACCACTTGTTCGTAGTCTGTAGGATCATATTCTTGTGTGTTTCTATTGCTGCTAACCATGCCAGGATCACAAGCCGACGAGATTGACTGGGAGAATTTATCGAACAAGGAGCTTCATGATAAGTTTCAGCAAATGATGACTGAACAGGTGCAAGATGTGCTGAACAATTTTGAAGAGGCCATGGAGAAGATCACTGGC
>NW_021218165.1:0-9625 GCF_002162155.2 Triticum dicoccoides
AGGTGGGTCTTCTTGTCCTGGGAACGCTTAAAGGGCCCCACCATATCAAGACCCCAAGTAGCAAAAGGCCAAGTGATAGGAATCATCCGTAGTTCTTGAGCCGGAAAATGAGCCCTGCGTGAAATTTTTTGACAAGCATCACATCGCTTTACCAAATCGTCCGCATCAGCATGAGCCGTCAACCAGTAAAATCCATGACGGAAAGCTTTGGCAACCAGTGACTTTGAACCGGCATGATGACCACAATCCCCTTCATGAATTTCTCATAGAATCTCTTGACCTTCTTCTGGAGAAACACAACGTTGAAATACTCCTGAAACGCTACAGCGGTGTAACTCGCCATTGTGAATAACCATGGACTTGGATCGCCGGACTATCTGTCGAGCCAGGACTTTATCATCTGGTAGTTCGCCCCGGTTCAAATACGCCAGATACGGAACTGTCCAATCCGGCACAATATGCAAAGCAGCCACCAATTGAGCCTCCGTATCAGGAACAGCCAAATCCTCTTCTGTAGGCAACTTAACAGACGGGTTATGCAAGATATCTAAAAAGGTATTAGGAGGTACCGGTTTACGCTGAGATCCAAGCCGGCTCAAAGCATCTGCTGCTTCGTTTTTCCGCCGATCGATATGCTCAACTTGATACCCTTTGAAGTGACCCGCCACAATATCCACCTCAAGGCTGTAAGCCGCCATGAGTGGATCCTTAGAATCCCATGTACCAGAAACTTGCTCAGCAACCAGATCAGAATCTCCGAAACAACGAACTCGACTTAAGTTCATCTGTTTGGCCAGACGGAGACCATGGAGTAAAGCTTCGTACTCAGCTGCATTGTTAGTATAGGGAAACATCAAGCGGAGGACATAGCAAATTTTATCACCTCGAGGGGAAGTGAGAACTACTCCAGCCCCCGAGCCCTCCAACAGCATGGGTCCATCAAAATAAATAGTCTAGTATGTATTATCCGGTTTGTCTTCTGGTGCTTGCAACTCGGTCCAATCATTGATAAAATCTACGAGGGCCTGAGATTTGATGGCTGTTCGGGGTACATACTTCAAACCGTGTGGTCCAAGCTCAATCTCCCACTTTGCAACCCGGCCAGTTGCTTCCCTGTTTTGAATTATATCGCCCAAAGGAGCAAAACTAAGCACTGTGATGGGATGGCCTTGAAAGTATTGCTTGAGTTTTCGACTTGCCATAAAACCCCATACACCAACTTCTGTCAATGTGGATAGCGTTGTTTTGACACGATTAGGACTTCACTGATGTAGTATATAGGTCGTTGAACCGGATATTCCTTCCCAGCTTCCTTATGCTCAACCACAATTGCCACACTGATCGCTCGGGCATTGGCAGCCACGTATAACAGCAAAGGCTCATTACCAACTGGGGCTGCAAGAACCGGCGGTTCAACCAACTGCCGCTTTAACTCCTCAAAAGCCGCATTGGCTGCATCACTCCAGACGAAATCATCTATCTTTTTCAACATCTGATATAAAGGAATTGCCTTCTCTCCCAGACGACTGATAAACCAGCTAAGGGCTGCAATCCGACCTGCTAGACGCTGAACATCATTGATACACTTCAGTTTAGCCAGGGATGTGATTGCCTTAATATTTTTCGGATTAGCCTCAATGCCCCTGTTGGATACAAGAAAACCG
The DNA here is from genome assembly GCF_002162155.2 of Triticum dicoccoides. Classification (NCBI taxonomy): domain Eukaryota; kingdom Viridiplantae; phylum Streptophyta; class Magnoliopsida; order Poales; family Poaceae; genus Triticum; species Triticum dicoccoides. The sequence continues at coordinate 1,665 of NW_021218165.1, forward strand.
AGAAGCTTGCCTGCTGGAACACCAAAAACACATTTATCTGGATTAAGCATCATCTTGTAAACCCGAAGATTGTCAAACGTCTCCTTGAGATGATCTATCAGTGTTTCCTTCTTCCTGGATTTTACCACAATGTCATCCACATAGGCATGAACATTACGCCCAATCTGCATGTGAAGACAATTCTGCACACAACGCTGATAAGTTGCCTGGGCACTCTTGAGCCCAAAGGGCATAGAAACATAGCAGAAGGCTCCAAAGGGAGTGATGAAAGCTGTCTTCTCTTGGTCCTTAACTGCCATCTTAATCTGATGATATCCTGAATAAGCATCCGAAAAACTCAGGCGCTCACAACCCGCCGTCGCATCAATGATGTGATCAATACGCGGGAGAGCAAAGGGATCGGTCGGACAATCTTTATTCAAATATGTGTAGTCCACACACATACGCCAAGTGCCGTTTTTCTTAAGAACAAGCACCGGATTAGCTAGCCATTCAGGATGAAAAACTTCAACGATAAACCCGGCAGCCAACAGCTAGGCTACCTCTTCACCAATTGCCTTACGTCTCTCCTCATTAAAGCGACGAAGAAATTGCTTGACAGGTTTAAACTTGGGATCAATATTGAGAGTGTGCTCAGTGAGTTCCCTCGGTACACCTAGCATGTCAGAAGGTTTCCATGCAAAAATGTCTCGGTTCTCATGGATGAACTCGATGAGCATGCTTTCCTATTTCGGATCCAGATTTGTGCTGATGCTAAACTGCTTGGACGAATCGCCAGGCACGAAGTCAACAAGCTTAGTCTCATCAGCCGCTTTGAAATGCAGGGTTGGGTCATGTTCAGTGGTGGGCTTCTTCAGAGGGGTCATATCTGCCGGATCAACATTTTCCTTATAGAACTTTAGCTCCTCTGTAGCACAAACCGACTCAGCATAGGCCGCATCACCTTCCTCGCAGTCCAAAGCAATTTTACGACTTCCGTGAACCGTAATAGTCCCTTTATGACCTGGCATCTTGAGTTGCAAGTAAATATAACAAGGCCTTGCCATGAATTTTGCATAAGCCGGTCGCCCAAACAGTGCGTGGTACGGGCTCTGGATTCTCATGACTTCAAAGGTCAATGTTTTAGATTGGGAGTCATGTTCATCCCCGAACACAACTTCCAAAGCGATCTTACCTACGGGATATGCCGATTTACCTCGTACCACACCATGAAAAATAGTGTTGGGCGGTTTAAGATTCTTGTCTGTCAACCCCATGCGACGGAAGGTCTCATAATACAGAATATTGATACAGGAGTACTTTGGTAAACTTATAACCTCCACCTGAGGTGCCACCACCAAAGCCAGTTGACCCGGATTGTCCACCCGGGGCAGATGATCCTCCCTACTCCACACGATAGGTTATTCGGACCACCGCAGATAGCGTGGTACAGCCGGTTCAACAGCATTAACTGCCCTCTTGTGAAGCTTATGATCATGCTTGCACAAACTAGTGGTGAATACATGATACTGCCCATCATTCAACTGCTTTGGGTGACTCTGGTACCCCGACTGCTGCTGATTTCCTTGATTATTTTGCTGGTTATTACCACCTTGGTTGTTCTAGTTGCCATGATTATTCTGAAACCCAGAGTTTGAACCGGCGCCACTATGAAAACCTGGACCTGAACCACCCGACGGACCCTGATCATACCAGAAAAGATCAGAGTTTTTGAACTCCTTCATAATGTTACAATCCTTCCAGAGATGCGTTGCAGGAGCCTCCTTGGTCCCATGCTTTGGACAGGGCTGATTCAACAGACGCTCCAGATTCATCGCCCCGCCGCGTTGGGGCGGTTTACCTTTATGATGTTGTACATTAGCGTTAGCCACAAAATCTGAATCTGCTTTACGCTTACCATTATTCCCATGGCCTCCTTGGTTGTGCTGATGCCCTTTTGCACCGTCGTTCTTCTTTCCCTTCTCCGGTTTCTCATTATCAGAATCGGGATCCTTGGTATTATCAGAATCGGCATACTTGACCAAAGCTACCATGAGGGTTCCCATGTCGTTGTAGTGGCGCTTGAGCCGTCCCAACTTCATCTTCAGTGACTTAAGCCGGCAACTGTGCTCCAGTGTTATAATTGCTTGACCAGCGTTAATCCGATCGGATGAGTGCAAAACTTCTGAAACCCGGCGTACCCAATGAGTTGTTGACTCGTTCTCCCCTTGAACACAAGCGTCCACATCCATAATGGACATGGGCTGTTTGCACGTGTCTTTGAAATTGGCTATAAACCGGGCCTTCAAATGATCCCATGACTCGATGGAATTAGCTGGTAGATTTTTCCACCAAGTACGGGCCATTCCTTCCAACATCATCGTGAAGTACTTTGCATAGGCCGCTTCGTCTACATCCAGCATCTCCCTTGCCATCTCATAACTCTCAACCCACGCCTCAGGTGGCTGATCCGCCGTGTAATTAGGCACTTTGCATGGACCCTTGAAATCTTTGGGCAGACGCACATTACGGAGAGCTGGAATAAGGCACGACACTCCCCAGGAACTGAAGGCAAGCCCGGTGCCTCGGTCAACTGACGCTGCTGGCTGAACCGGCGCGGGTTGATAACGACCCAAAGCGACATCCCTTTGTGCCCTGCCATGATCCACCACATCTTGAGCATTACGATGCCGCGTGCTGCTAGAAACTTCCGGTTCATCCATACGCCTGCTATAGCTTGGGCTCAGACGAGGGGTTGAATGAATTCTATCCCGGCTATACGAATAAGCATGCTGCTATACCACGGCGGTTTGAAGAAGGTCTCTCGCCCGCCGCGTTTCAATTGCTGCTATTGAATTGCCCTCCAATAGAAATGGCTGCCAGGCGTGACGCTGCGGCAATCATGTTATCCAGAGGGCTCGAGAAGTGACCCGGTGGTGTAGACGCGTATTGCGGCGGGTTATCTGTTTGTCGGGGTGGCTCTGTTATCCGTAGTTGATCCGGAGCTGTCCTAGGTGCATCAGTCCGGTTTGCAGCTGCCGGATTGCTCGGCCCAGCGCCTCGCGTCTGAAAGAGATTTAACCCTTCGTAAACCGGCGGCAGACGAGACCGGTACTTCCTTCGCATTACATCCTCTGATGCGGTCCGATCCAGCATGAGCTGGTAATTCTGTGCCTGTATCCGTTATGACTGGGCATCCAAAGCAGCCCTTTCTTCAGCCATGCTAGTATCCTCAGTTGCCAGGTCCTCCTTACCCTGTATTATTTGGTCTCCACATTGTGCTGATCCTGCGTCTCCGGAGTGACTGTTGTGGTTAACAAGGTTGCCCAAGCATCCATCAAACCAGAGAGGACTTGAGCCGGTCGGCGCGCCGGGACTCCTGTCACGGCTTCTGATCCAGTATTCATTGCTGCTGTAGACGAAGACTGCAACGTGGGCTGCGCTCCGGCCATGTAAACAACAACCCGACTTGGCGGTTCAAGGAGGTCCGGAATACTGTTGCCATCGGAATATCCTTTGAACACACTGTTATGAATCTGGTGCAAGGACTCAGTTTCGCCAGTGGATGACTCGTCGTCGGAATATACGGCCGTCTCACCTTCAGACACCGGTTCAGATCCGATCCCATGGAAACATCCTACAAACGCACGCTTCCCGGCGGGCTTAACCCAGGCTGGACTCGCACGCTGAGCCGTCTCGACGAGGTCGGTGCAGATGTCCGGCTAAGGGCCCGGTTCACCGATCTTGCCGATGAAGACATGAATTCCGCCAAAGGGGACCTGGTACCCGTACTCGATTGAGACGGCCTCGGGGCTCCATCCTTCGTCGTCGATGTAGAGCTTGCCGCGACGACTCTTGGTCATCCGGCCGACCACGTACCCCTTGAGTCCTTCAAAGTTGCCCTTCAAGAACTCGAAACCATCGTGCGATAGCCCCACGGTGGGCGCCAACTGTCGTGGAATTAACACGTCAGATGTCCTCATGAAAGGACTTAGTCGTGGAGCCATCGCAACGGGTTAGCTTGAAGGGGTTAAACCGGACAAGGGACACAGGAGTTTATACTAGTTCGGCCCCTTCGATGAAGGTAAAAGCCTACGTCTAGTTGTGATGGGATTAATTGGGTTTCGATGATCAGGCAGCAAATACGCTTGCCTGAGTCTCGAGTTGTTGTTTGTTTGTTGTCCTTGACCCGCCGCCGGGTCGTCCTTTTATATACACAGATTGACGCCCGGCCGGTCTACAGAGTCCCGAAGCCGACTCATACAAAGTGTTCTGTTTGGTCTCTCCTTCCCTAACTTACATTACAAGTTACATAGTCATGGCGGTTTACCACTATGGGCCCTAATCCGCCTTTGGGCTTTAGGCCTCTAAGCTTGCTTAATAACTTCACCATCTTCTGGATTCTTCATGGGCTTTGGCATAGTCGAGGGTGAACCGGTCCCTCCTGGCCGGTTTACACTCAGTAGCTATATCCCCAACACCTAGGGTTTGCAATAAATTAACCAAATCCACACAAAAGAAAGATCTCAACCAATCAAAAGGAGGGAAATGGGGGGAGGTACCTTGGGTGATGAAAATGCTCTGGAACCATCGGTGACATCTCAAGCAAATGGAGGGGATCTAGGGGGGTTTGTGAGGGGAGAGAGGAGGGAGAGGGGCTTAGCACAGGGAAGAAGATGAGTGGGGAAGAAGATTGGTGGAGGGGCCCACAAACTTAGATATTCTTCTCCTAAGCATGATATCTATGAGTCTCTCAAAGCAATGAGAATTTCCATTGATGAGTGCTAGGAAAGAACCGCTAGATTGCGTGCTAAGAATGATTGCTTTATAAAGGTGTGTTCTTCTAGTTTCCATGAAAATAATGATGAGGATCTTAAAGTTACTGATGCGTCTCCTATTAGATATTTGTTTTTCAATATGAATCTTGATAATTATGGGACTGAAGATGAGTCAACTTTACCTAGAAGGCGTCCCAAGAATTCGGAGTTTCTAGATCTTGATGCTAAATTTGGTAAAAGTGGGATTGGAGAGGTCATGACTTTAAATAGCATTGAACCCACTATCTCGGACTTCAAGGAATTTGATTATGATAATTATTCTTTAGAAGGTTGTATTTCCTTGTTGCAACCCGTTGGTAATTATCCTCATGCTTATAGTCAAAATAAAGCTTTTACCAAACATATCGTTGATGCCTTGATGCAATCTTATGATGAAAAACTTAATTTGGAAGTTTCTATAGCTAGAAAACTTAATGATAAGTGGGAACCTACTATAAAGATTAGAATTAAATATCATGAGTGTTTTGCTTTGTGTGATTTGGGTGCTAGTGTTTCCACAATTCCGAAAACTTTATGTGATATTCTAGGTTTCCATGATCTTGATGATTGCTTTTTAAATTGGCACCTTGCGGATTCCACCATTAAAAAGCCAATGGGAAGAATGAATGATGTTCTCATTGTTGCAAATAGAAATTTGGTTCCCGTAGATTTTATCGTTCTTGATACAGATTGCATTCTTTCTTGACCTATTATTCTTGGTAGACCTTTCCTTAGAACGATTGGTGCGATTATTGATATGAAGGAAGGGAATATTAGATTCCAATTTCCATTAAAGAAAGGCATGGAGCACTTTCCAAGAAAGAAAGTCAAATTACCTTATGAATCTATCATGGGAGCTACTTATGAATTTAGTGCCAAAGATGGCACTACTTAGACCTATCTTCGCTTTTATGCCTAGCTAGGGGCATTAAACGATAGCGCTAGTTGGGAGGCAACCCAATTTTCTTTCTGTTTTTTGTTTTTGTTCCTGTTTAGTAATAAATCTTGCATCTACCCTCTGTTTAGATGTGTTTTTATCTTTTAATTAGTGTTTGTGCCAAGTAGAACCTATGATGATAGTTGATTTGATTCTGCTGAAAAACAGAAACTTTGCGCACACAAATTTAGTTTTGTTAAATCACAGAAACGTGATTTTGCGTTGATTCTTTTTTCTGCTGATCAATAGACAAATCATCCAGGACTTCCTATTTTGGTAGGATTTTTCAGTTCCAGAAGTTTGCGTAAGTTACAGATTGCTACAGACTATTCTGTTTTTGACAGATTCTGTTTTTCATGTGTTGTTTGCTTATTTTGATGCATCTATGGCTAGTAAAATAGTTTATAAACCATAAAGAAGTTGGAATACAGTAGGTTTAACACCAAAATAAATAAATAATAAGTTCATTACAGTACCTTTTATGGTGGTTTTGTTTTCTTTCACTAACGGAGCTTATAAGATTTCCTGTTGAGTTTTGTGTTGTGAAGTTTTTCAAGTTTTGGGTGAAGCTTTTATGGACTATGGAATAAGGAGTGGCAAGAGCCCTAAGCTTGGGGATGCCAATGGAACCCCAAGATATTCAAGGATAGCCAAAAGCATAAGCTTGGGGATGCCCCGGGAAGGCATCCCCTCTTTCGTCTTCGTTCATTGGTAACTTTACTTGGAGCTATATTTTTATTCGTCACATGATATGTGTTTTGCTTGGAGATTCATGTATTATATTAGTCTTTGCTTTTTAGTTTACCACAATCATCATTGCTGTACACACCTCTTGGGAAAAGCCCACTTGATTAGAATTTGCTAGAATACTATATGTGCTTCACTTATATCTTTTGAGCTTGATAGTTTTTGCTCTAGTGCTTCACTTATATCTTTTAGAGCACGGCGGTGACTTAATTTTGAAGAAATTGCTAGTCTCTCATGCTTCACTTATATTATTTTGAGAGTCTTTTAGAACAGCATGGTATTCGCTATGGTTACAAATTTGGTCCTAGAATGATGAGCATCCAAGTTGGGTATAATAAAAACTATCATAGAAAGTGAATTGGATGCTATGATCAATTTGATACTTGATAATTGTTTTGAGATATGGAGGTAGTGATATTAAAGTCATTCTAGTTGAGGTGATTATGAAAAATGCTTGTGTTGAGGTTTGTGATTCCCGTAACATGGACGTATGGTGAACCACTTTGTGATGAAGTTGGAGCACAATTTTATTTATTGATTGTCTTTGTTATGAGTGGCGGTCGGGGACGAGCGATGGTCTTTTCCTACCAATCTATCCCTCTAGGAGCATGCGCGTAGTACTTTGTTTTTGATGACTTGTACATTTTTGCAATAAGTATATGAGTTCTTTTGACTAATGTTGAGTCCATGGATTATACGCACCCTCACCCTTCCACCATTGCTAGCCTCTCTTGTGCCGCGCAACTTTCACCGGTACCATACACCCACCATATACCTTCCTCAAAACAGCACCATACGTACCTATTATGGCTTTTCCATAGCCATTCCGAGATATATTGCCATGCAACTTTCCACCGTTCCGTTCATATGACACACATTACTTTTGTCATATTGCTCTTTGCATGATCACGTAGTTGACATCGTATTTGTGGCAAGGCCACCTTCATAATTATCATACATGTCTCTCTTGATTCACTGCATATCCCGGTACACCGCTGGAGGCATTCATATAGTGTCATATCTTGTTCTAGCTTTGAGTTGTAATTCTTGAGTTGTAAATCCATAAAAGTGTGATGATCTTCATTATTAGAGCATTGTCCCAGTGAGGAAAGGATGATGGAGACTATGGTCCCCCCACAAGTCGCGATGAGACTTCGGACTTAAAAAAAAGGCCAAAAAAAGAGAAAGGCCAAAAAAAGAGAATAAGAAAAAAAATGAGATAAAAAGAGAGAAGGGACAATGCTACTATCTCTTTTTCCACACTTGTGCTTCAAAGTAGAACCATGATCTTCATGATAGAGAGTCTCCTATGTTGTCACTTTCATATACTAGTGGGAATTTTTCATTATGGAACTTGGCTTGTATATTCCAATGATGGGCTTCCTCAAAATTCCCTAGGTCTTCATGAGCAAGCAAGTTGGATGCACACCCACTTAGCTTCTTTTCTTGAGCTTTCATATATTTATAGCTCTAGTGCATCC